>NW_017306860.1:0-80661 GCF_000935625.1 Nanorana parkeri | reverse complement strand
CGTTGTGTGAGGAAGGGGTTAATTTTACTGTAGTGAAAGCAGAGAATTGCTCGTAGTAAAAAAAAAAAAGCAGCTATTTTAATCTCATGCTAAACACTTTGCCTCACCAGTCTGCATATACATGGAATCAAGCTCTATAATACATTTCCCATGTTAGAGAAACAAAAAAAAAGATATACTGACCAGGGGGGATGAAGGGGTGGCAGTACTTTAAAAGGAAAAATAGGAAAAACCTTAGAAACACAGATGTCACTGCCACTGAATGTTTAGAATCAGCGTGGGAAAGAGAGGTCCCCTGAGCTAGGTTTTCAATTCCCGTGGGATTATAAAGTACAATTTTGTAATCAGGCATAACAAATCCAACTTTAATTTCCAGCAAATAAAAAAAAAAAGAGAAAAATGGTAATCCACAGTCCCCTAATACACACTGTGCTTGTACACAGGGCCATGTTTACTGTATGTACTATATACACATAAAATACCATAGTGGTAGACAGTAGTAGCTAAGCAGCAGTGTTGTGACAAGACATTGCATGCAGCATTTATATGATCCACCGTCACTTCTGTCAGGATGGCAGCAGATTGCTTTGTAATAAGTGTAACAGTAGCTGTTTCACTGCAACACAGAACCTCCAATATAGTGGTGCACAAGGCATTTTCTCTCAGCACAGGTTTCCCTTTAAATAACACCCTTTTAATATGTGCTTGTTACCATGGCAGCCCTGTTAAGTTACATTGCGGGAAAGTTTAAGGTCATGGTGAGATGCTGAATTTCAGTTATGCCTGTAAAACGTAAGGTGACACTAAACTCAGGATGTAAACCCTAAAAATACATTCAAGTACCTTATTAACTATTGACAAAAATGTATCTTATTTGTATATCACACGGCTGTAGATCCTCAAATCATCCCTGAATTGGTGCTGACACTGTCCTTCCTTCTGGAGGGTGGCTACTATTGTTCTCCATGGTCCTTGTGTGTGTCTTAAAGTAGCCACTGCTCCAAGCTCACTCCTGTGATGGACTACAAGCTGTTTAGTTTAATATTTTGTATTGAGATTGTAGTCCATCACAGGAGCACGCTTGGAGCGGTGGCTACTTAACGACACACACAAGAACCATGGGGAATAAAAGTAGGCACCTTCCAGAAGGAAGGACAGTGTCAGCATAAATTCAGAGATGACTTGAGGATCTACAGCCGACTGATGCACCAAAGAGTTAAATTTCTGTTACAAGCTGAGGTACTTGAATGCATTTCTAAAGAAGACCTTTTTTTATTAACCCTTGCAGTGGGGCTGCACTCCAAGGGTTAAGTGCTTGTTTGTGTTCAGGTAAAAAAAAAAGAAGTTAGAATCACCCAAAGCTCTGAGCCGGCTTCTTCTTAGACCAGACATTCCAACATCTCTCCCCCTACTATGCAGCAGTCTAAGGTCCCATAAATCATCAAGTCTTTACACTGTGTATAGACATGAGGGTGCTGAAGAAGATTTTAATGCTGACAGCTGGCCAGGTGGGAGCTCTAGGTGAGTATAAGTTTGTTAATTTAGCACCTAGACACAAATGAGCACATAAAGGAGAATTATGAGGTAAGTGAAAATCACTCAGCCTCATAATCTGAGCCGACCTGTGACAATTAAACTGTCACAGGTCGGCTCAGTAGATTGGGAAGTGAGCGAACACATACCGTCGCTCGCTCACTTCTCGATCTATCCCTGCAGAAAGCCGTGACTGTCACTCACGGCTCCCTGCCTGGATTCCCCTCCTCCCCTGTCCGATCCTCAAGCGCTGACTGGCGAAACGGACGGGGGAAGGGGCGGGCACAGCTGGCTCTGCCTCTGGATAGGCAGAGCCAACTGTCAATCCTGCAGCTGGGTGGATCCAGACAGTAGCACGTGGTATACTGAGCTTTGGGTCACAGGAGAACGCTAGTTTGTGTTCTCCCGTGACCCTTAGGAGAACTATGGTGAAAAGCCCTGACCCCATAGTTCTCCTTTAACCCTTGCAGTGCGGGCGGTAGCCCCACTACAAGGGTTAATATATTAAAAAAAAAAAAAACCTGGAGTTCTTTTATTCGTTGCATTCCTGCAGTCGCTCCTTCTACCAACCAGCTCTCAGCTGGACCATTTCGACTCCCCTGCTTGGACTACTAAGCAATGTGCAGCCACCTTGAGCACCAACATGCACAGGCTCCTCAGAGTCGTGAGTGAAATGCAGGGCACTGGAGATCTGCCCATGAGTCTGTGACTGATTATTAAAAAGTAAAGTCACTTACTTATTATTCTGCTGGTCCTCCGCAGGAGTAGTGTTAGGGAGGAAAGACCCACAGATACTCTTTGCTTGCCAATAGTTCATGCACATTTAGTTTCAACCTTGGGCATGGGAAGATATTTTGAGCATGCGTCCCAACTGGAAGTGAAGGGAGAAGAGAAGGTCCTGAGCAGATAGCTGTGCCTGTGGAAGATAAGGGAAATATCTATTTACAAACATTTAAAATGTAAAAACAAGTATCTAGTAACTTTATTGATGATATTAAAATTCATAGGTTGTTTTTTTTTCAGAGGGTATAATACTACTTATATTGCTATAAGTGCATGTGTGCATGTGTGCATAATAGCGTACGTGTAACACTTCCAGGTATGTATTATAATGCTCCATCTTTCAATGCCTTCCTCTTATTTTCTCTCCAGGAGGACGGTGCCATCTTTGTTCAGGCATTATACAGGGTCAGCATCTACTTTCTACTTTCATGGATCAGCCACTGTTGCAGTCTTTCACCTTGTCGCTAGTGATGAGTGAATGTGTTTGGGTTTGATTCAGAGGTGCACACGGAGAGCGCATCGTAAAATTTGCAAATTGTGAAATTTATGCAAACCTCACTGAAGTCAATGAGAGACAAATCTTGAAAATCAATTCTGTTTATTTACAAGGTTAATCGACAAAGGGTTGTCAACCAAAGGGCATGGGGAGCTGGGCACTGCCAGGTGGAACCTGTACTAATGCAAGAAAATTGTATGAATACCATTCAACAGGGAGAGGGCCCTCAATTTTATGTGACTCAAGGGCGACATAGGAAAACACAAAGTATGAAACAGCAGCAGTGGCAGAAGATGGACATAGCGGCAAGAGAATGTAATGGTGACAGGCTAGCTGTGGTGGCAGGAGATAGCAATCCTAGATGGTAAAATAATGTTCTTGGGGCCAAATTTATAGAAAAAATGTAATTGTTAGCATACACTGCAGGGGCTTATTACTCATTGTTGATCCAGAACTAGTTCATTTTTATAAAACTGAGCCTGTCAACTGTGTCTGGGGACAGGAGATTTATTTATTTTTTTTGTCACAAAACCACTCGCGGCACTAACTTCCCATTCTAAAAGCACCCTGACTGCAGGGCAGAGCAGCCGCTCGTTTTCATACTGTGCAAACTCAGGCCAGCGGTCCATCCTCGACACCCAAAAGCCGAAGCATGGGTGTCAACATCCACTCTGGACCCCATATGATTAGAGATCATATGGGTTAGGTGCTTACTGTGACTGCTGCCGTCAACTAGGCCAGGATGATACATTGTAAAGAAAGACTTGAAAGCCTTGCTTATGCAGTCACTGCCACTGCTGCTCTTCTTTTTACCGATCTGAGGATTTGAGGCACAATGGCCATAAAAGGGAATCCTTCACTCTCTGGAAATTACATAAAGAGGTTCCTGCACAACATCTCTTCCAGATGGTGCATTTTTTGCTCACTCTGTAATAGCAGGATGAGGAATTTCCCCGTATGATGTGGATCCAAAAGGGTGGTCAACCAGTAATGGTCCGTTTCTTTGATGGTCTGAATCTTAAGGTCCTTGTGTAGGCACTGCATCATGAATAAGCCTATCTGCCACAAATTTCCGGTGGCAGAGGAACCCAAGTTCTAGATGTTGCTGAGGGCAACGATGTCCTCAGCTATCTCACTCCAACCACATAAAGGTGGGAACTAGGAACATGAGAGCGATCATGTTGCTGATCCCATCTTCAGAGACTCACCATTCTAGTCATCTCTTTAAACAGTGACAACACAGTACACATATCTTGAATGAGCAGCCACTGACATGGTAAAAAAAGTTGATCCCCACAGTCACTCATTGTCCCAGACACGCAGATATACTCAATGAGGGTCCGCTGATGAAAGTGCAACCTCTGCAGCATGACTAAGGTAAAGTTCCAGTGCATAACAGTTGGTTGGCAGGAAGGTTGTTTTGTTGCTGAATTCCTACCAGGTGAGCACTGGTTGGGTATTATTGTGGAGTAGGAGAAGAGGTGGGAAGAGAGGAGAAAGAAAGGGGATTGTAGGACTTTTGCAGCTGACTGGTAGCATTCAAGTGATGCTTCCACAGAACCTGAAGTCAAGTGTGTCTCATGTGAGACTGCAAACCGCTACAGTGCTTTCTGCAGCACATTTGTAAACAAAAAAAAGGCCCAGACTGCTTAGTTCTGTGGAGTGGACCTGGGGATATCAGTGGTCTATAGCTGTTGCACAATGCCTTCTGATGGAATAGGACGGCTGCTCCCTCCACTCCCATGCAAGCTGCCCCTGAGTGAAGTCCTTTTTCGCTGATGTTTCCCCTCTCCCTCACTCTTCTCCACTACAGCCTAGGGCAGACAGGTATGGTCTGCCACCTCATCATCCTACCACCCTACTCATTGCTCAAGCCCTTTGGGCAGTAAGCTGCAGCTGCAAGTACATCACTGGCAATTGTTTCGCCTTGCCTGTTGTCCCCTCCCTCTATGCTCCTGGCATGGAACCATGCCCTGAACACACTGGATAGTGTCAACAGGCTCTGAGGTTGGCAAATTAGTCTTAGTTTTTGTCAAGTTAATCAGTATATACCAACACTGCTAGATTTGGCCTAGGCATTTAGCCTTCAAGGACCTCTGGTCATTAAAGGATGAAATGTAAGCTTTGGCCATTGCCATAACCAAGCAATCCAATGCCATTCTCTTATTCCCATGGCTCCCTGCTAGATCCAGGGCAGTGAACCTGATAATATTCACTATGAGTGACATCACTTTGCTGGAATTTGAATGCGGCCTTGCAGCCAGAGAATGGCCAACTCCATCCAAGACTTCCCGCACAGCTGTTTTATTTGTGATTTTGTTTTTAAACAAAATACTAAAATCTCTGTACCTGGAACAAACAGGTAGATGGCTAAAGTTTCCTTCACAGTATATGTACTGTATATTAAAGGTACTCTATAAAGTGAACTAGTATTTTATCCATGCTAAACAATGTATGGGATTGATTTAGGGGAGGGACCATAAGCAGTGTGTAGATACTTACCTTGCACACCCCTGTTGATCCAAATTCCAGTGTAAGTTTTGATGCTGTGGGAGTCAAAATGTATACAGGCAGGGCCATCCCTATAATGAGGTGACCTGAGGCTTTTGGTCACATAAGTGAGCAGCGTGCCTCCCGCCCTTTTTCTGGCCAGAGCATCCCAGGTTGCTAAGAGCCAGGCAGGGAGATGTGTAAGGGCCATACACATCTACCCTACTAGGTCTTAGCAACTTGGGATCCTCTTGCTGGTGTCCTACCCAGCTCACTGACGTCTCTGGTTGCCAGGAGCTGAACAGGAAACTCTGGTTGGCATCCCACCCAGCTCTTGGCAACCAGTGATGTCAGTGAGCTGGGCAGGAGACCGGCCAACACTAGAGCTAGAGCTGGTGAGATGATCCACCGCCCCCTTAGTGCGCCACCAGCAAGCACCCCTGACCCGCTGAACGTGCACAACCAGTATAAAAATCAACCCCCTTACTAAAGCAGTCGTCTTTGGCGGTTGGCCACTTAGGCACCAAGGGTGCACTTTGGAAAGACAGGGGACCATCATGTGCCCCCCCATATCCAAAAAACAACCCATTGTATAGGGGCAGTAAGTGGAAGGTAAATACTGGTTTCATAAAGAACCTCTTGTAAGATGAAGCTGTTAATTTGCCTAGTGTAGGAAAAGTACAGGATCACTTTAAATACCTTAATTCTAGTGAGCCAACATAACTTTTTCGGAAGGCAGTTTTTGTTTTTTTTACAGTTGTATACTCATAAATAATTCTATAAGTGTACACAGACTTATTTTAACACTTTGTCATGTCAGCAGAAAATGACTACTGTTGTGTAGACCTACTGTGAATTTCTGACAGCAGTGACAGTTGCCCAATTCCCCATAAAACAAACCCTGCAGCTGTGCTATACCTATTCTCACCAGCTGGTGATGCTACCGAGTCATTACTTTGGGACAGCAATGGCAGCACATGGTATAATATTGATCTAAAATTGCAGGCTGGTTAAGAATAAAAGGAAAGAAGTCCATAAAATTGTATATATTTTTTTCTTGCAGTTGAGTATAAGTTGGTTTTCTACAGTAGTCACAAAAAGTATAATTTCTCCAAATACTAACCTTTTATTGTCATAGAGGTCATATGGGTGTGGAAGTTTACTATTTTTCTCTTCTGGTTAGGACTTAAAAATAAAGTTATTTTTGTATTTTTTCAGTCAGCTGGTGCTTTGCTTTAAAAAAGATCAATAGCTAGAGCTGAAATTTACATACAGAAGTGAATGAATCAGTGCAGTGATTCCTCCCCTCTCTCCCCTTCCCCGCTTGTCTGTGCAGAGTTTCTTCCAAAATTTTGATCAGAGAGAATATAAAAGCAAACAGCTTCTGCTGTGGTCTCTCTTTAGAAAAAGCCATGTTTATACAACAAAGAGATAGATAGATAGATAGATAGATAGATAGATAGATAGATAGATAGATAGATAGATAGACAAACAGACAGACAGATTTCCATATGTAATTATCTATGTATCTTTCTCTATGTATATAGATATATATGGAAACAGACTATTTAGATAGATGATACAGAGAAAGAATTTCAGGATGCAATACCTGGACTTCTTCATACTCTAAGAGTCCTTGACTATATCCGATCCTGGTCAGATATCCAATTACATCAGTGGCTGTATAAATATTAAAGCACAGGAAAATCAAGTGCCATGGATAATTGCAGATATCCGGTGCCATCTGCAAGGAGACACATCAAAGAGTCAAGGAACCCGTCATGTGATACATTATGAGTTCCTTTTAGTTTATGTCTTTAAAGATAGCAAGTGGTAAATTCCCATGTAATGATTGCCAAATTCAGATGTGACCAAATGTCCGAATTTCGGAAAACTCATACGAATTTTGATTCGGAATGAAACGAATCGCACATGTCTACTGTATGTATGCGCTGAAAAGGCCAATGTGCAGCCCAAGCCTAACAGATCACATATGCAAGACATTTTGCTGCCATCAGAAAGGCATGCTGCAAAACAGGTCAGCTCTCAATCTATTTCATAATTTTTTTCTAATCCCAAAACAGCCTGATGTAACGTGTTGTAGTGATTCAGAGCTGACACAGAGTATAGTTTCAGTTTAAGCTGTCAGACTTCTGCAGGGTGATCCCAATTGCGTGGTTCATGCTCGGGAGGATTAAATGCATAGTCAGTGGCAAATCACAGGAACATCTGTAGATATAGCTTCCTTTCACCAAGAGCTAATCCAGGGGAGGGGGGAGGGATAATGAATTAAAGGAGGGCTCCGGTCACAATAAAAATCACTACCAGTAAGCTGACATAAAGTCACATCATGACTCTTTGTTTCTCAATGTGCTGCAAATGAGGCAATGTGGCAAACGACTGGTTAAATCGATTACTCGCATGGCATTGAAATTGCCTGTGTAACTGAGCCTTAAAGATGAACCTCAGGCAGATATTAAAAAACCCACCAATAAATCCAGTTATGTTTTCATTAAAAATAATGAAATGTATTTTTAAATGTAGCTAGAGTAAGTATCCAGTTTTGACTTGGTTTTAAGCCTCTGATAATCCCCTGTACATCAGGGCTCAGAATGGGAGAGAAAGAAGAGGCAATAGGAGTGAAAGGAGGAGTGAACACTACAGCTGCTTCTCCATCACTGTCCAATCATGAGCTGGGGGGCAGGGAAGTGACCTAGCTATATTGCTTAACTACAGCAGAGAAAAGGCAGGTCATCAGTCTGTCTGTACATTATGGCAGAATCATG
Source organism: Nanorana parkeri (assembly GCF_000935625.1). Lineage (NCBI taxonomy): Eukaryota > Metazoa > Chordata > Amphibia > Anura > Dicroglossidae > Nanorana > Nanorana parkeri. The sequence continues at coordinate 72,573 of NW_017306860.1, read as the reverse complement.
TAAATCCCAGGACTGGATGGACAGAAATAAAAACCCTTTGGCAAGTAAAACAGTACCCATATATGTATTTTATCTGTGTATTTAGCTGTTTGCCTGGAGTTCAGCCTTAAGTTTCCCGTTCACACCTAGACATTTTGTTGCTGAAAGATAAGCATGACAAAACGCTCAAGACAAGGAATAAAATTATTTTCTATGGCCCCTGTTCACACTATGAGCGTTATGTTGCATGCAGAAAAAATGCCTGTAGGTAGAAAAAGTATGTGAGCTTCTTTTCGGCAGATTATAGTGCGTTTTAGTCCCAAAAACTTAAATCAGAAACTTTGTGCGACAAAACGTGTGACAATCAAAAGAAGAATCACCAGCACTCCAGCAGTGAAGCAATACGTCTTTTATTGATGCATGTTCACAATATCACAAAGCAAATGATGTTTGGGGGACACATGGGGTCTCTTCATCAGGCAAACAGTGTGTCACACTGCTTGTCTGATGAAGGGACCCCATGCAGCCCTGAAACGTAATTTGCTTTGTTATATTGTGAACATGCGTCAATAAAAGACGTATTGCTTCACTGTTGGAGTGCTGGTGATTTTTCTTTTCATTGCTCTTAACGCAGTACCTTCCATTAATCACTGCAGCACTCATCACTGATCCGTTTGGGATTCCATGGTCAGAAGTGTGATGGTATAGACATAACAAAACGTGCGACAAAACCCACAGAGATGCTTGAAACACACCTTTCCACGCATTTCCTATTGAAGACCAAAATGGGGGGGGTCCTATGGGACCAAAAAGTCCAACTCCAGATTTAAGGTAAAGGACATCTAAAGCCAAAATGTTTTGTTTTGGACATAGTAGGGAAGGGTGAGATTTCACCCTCTCTGTCACCCAAATAGAAAATAGAAGGGCATCTTCTAATAGGGACAGGTCTAAGAGATTTTATCTAATTTTCCTGCTGTGCCTACAAAACAGGAAGTGAAGGGATTTTCTTGAATAAGACACAGGGACTGACAGGGGTTTTAATTTATAAAGTAGTTAATGTAAGAGTCACTAAACATTCACTGTAGAAAAATCGTCCCAGTAAATACAAATTGAAATAGAGAGTGTTATTCACAAAGCTAGCCAAAGGATCAGCCGTAGCTCCGGCCAGCTAAATATAGTGAATAGCTGTACGGGCTATTCACTATAGCCCGTACAGCTCCTGAAGCTGGCCAAGCAGCTCAGTCGAGCCGAAGGCATATGCTGCGGCTCAACTGAGCAGAAGTGAAGCCTGAAGTGGGCCGAGTGGCCGGCCATTGATCTCACGGCTTGCTCCGGGTCAGTTGCAATGACAGTTCAGCGTCCCCTGATGCTGAACTGTCATTACAATGAGAGCTCAACGTAGCCGGCCGTGATATCACGGCCAAATCCGCTGAGCTCTCATTGTAATGACCGCAGGTCCCGGCCAATAGGAAATAGTTGGGCGGAGCTAGCTGTCACTGCTAGCTCTGCCCAATCATTTTCTACTTTTTTTCTACTTTTTTTTTACTGCTTTTGTATTCTGCTCGGTACCAAGGAGGTACTGAGCAGAATAGCCGAGCCGAATGCCGCTCAACTGCATTCGGCTAGTCACTCACTGCCGTTCGGCCCCTGCCGTTCGGTAGCCTGCCAGAGGTTTGGTTCAGCCGATCCGGATGTTGGATCGCCTAAGTTGAACTTCTTCTGCAATTCGGGTCGGCCGAACATGCAGAGCATGTTCGGCCGACCCGAAGCCAGCCGAAGCAAGGCGATGTACAGCTGATTTCAGACGATGTATGGCTGAAATCAGCTGTACAAACTTGAAGTGAATAGCTGAACAGCGTTCGGCTCACTGCACTTTGGGTCGGTTATTCACACACTGCCTTCGGTAGCTTTGTGTATAACCCTGGTAGTGAATTATTCACTACCAATTTCACATTCACTACTTTATAAATATACCGTTACTATTTTGTCCTGTACATGTAGGATTTACATTTTACATAAATGAGCCATAAATGTGAGGCTACAATTGCAAAGCAAAGAAAAAAGTTATGAAAATTGGATAGCCAAAATCGATATTTAACTTGAGAGCGTGAGGAATGCACAGCAAGTATTTTATAGGAGAAAAATGAATGATACAAAAGCCAATATTATAAAGAACAAACTAAATATACAACCCACTATTTTATTGTCATTGATTATTAGAATTTTCTACATGAGACAATTTTTATATCTTTATTGCTGTTTTAAAGAACAAGCTTCTCTGCAAGCAACATTATTATCACTAACCTAAAAATCTGATAAAAATTGTGATTCTGCAGATTTGATTTTATTACACCGGAAGCCTCTGTAACCTGCTGAAGTCTTGATGTATGAGTCACTAATACAATTTCACTAATCCTCTTCATCCCATTGTGTTTGGAATATAAGAGAACCAATAAAATCGTAATCTGTTTACATTTTTAGACTTTCCATTTCTTTCTTTTGGTCCTTCTATGTTTTCAAGATTATCTGCTGAGAAAGGTTATTTAAGGGTTTGTTTTGTCCATAATTTCCATAATAATCGGGTAATGGCAACTTTTAAGGATGTTATATATGCATGTGGATATTAAACAGACTGTAAGATACAATCGGGTAAGATGAACCAGTTAAAGGGCTCCATTTTGTTCTCTGGTTAAAGTGCGCTAGAATCCCTGTCAGGTGTGTACTGTTATCTGATGCTCTGTTAGAGAGATTTCTACTCATGTCTTCTCCATTTGACAATAGCTTCACCAGACAGGAAGTGAGGGGTGCAGACAAAAATATAAAGATGACAGGGGTTCTAGCCTTCCACTAGTGCAATGTTTTTCAACCTTTTTTCATTCGTGGCATCCTTTTAAAGTATACCAAATATACTATACTATCGCAGTATAAAATGTAAAAATTGTAAATGTAAAAAAATATTCTAGGGCCCCTCCAAAATCCATTCAGACATTTATCCAAGATAAGAGTCTGGTATGGTATATACCCTTTTGCGACCATGGGCGTACCTAGTACATCGGTGGCAGCATGGCCCTGTAAACAGACTCTGTTTATCTTTGTAAAGATCACTCCTATGTGCCGGTAAAGAACCTGCCTCCTCCGCCCGACACCCCCGCCGTGCTTCATGGGCTCCGCTGTTCTTTCTGTGGGCCTGGGACCAGCATGTTGGGTGCCGGCGGGAAGCTGGGGAGGAGAGCATTTCTCCTCTGCGTTCTTTAGGACCGAGAGCGACGCGGATTGCATCAGTTCCGGTCCCTGAGCTGTCATTGCTCGGCTCCCGAAGCTGAGCAATAAGCTGTTGGAGTGCGATCTGTACTTTAGAATCTTAATAAAGTTGAAAGGTTATACTAGGGGTCTTTTGGACTCCCAGTACCATCTTAAAGGGTACCTGTCACCACCGATATGCTATCACATGGGGGGCATGTCATATTTTATATTTTACAAAAACAATTGGTATTTTGTGTTTTGGGGGACTAAAATGAACTTAAAGTGACATTAAACCCTCAGATTTTTTAACATAAAACAATACTGTAATGTGTGCCTTACTGTAATCAATGATAGTTTCCCTTCTCTTTGATGCTCTTCCTTTTAAATCTGTATCTGTTCTCATGCTTGGAGAGAACTTCCCTTTTCAGCAGACTGCCTTGTCTCAAACGGTGTCTGTGTATACGTTTGTATAGACTGGAATCTGAGCCAGCACCACAGGAAGAGGCCCTGAGCTGAAAAGGGAAGTTCTCTCCAAGCATGAGAAAAGATACAGATTTAAAAGGAAGAGCAGCAAAGAGAAGGGAAACAACCATGGATTACAGTAAGGCACACATTACAGTATTGTTTTATGTTAAAAAATCTGAGGGTTTAATGTCACTTTAAGTGCATTTTTCTCTAAATTTTTGGGTTTGATAAAGAGTTGCTCCAATATCGTGCAACATAAACATTTGCAACTTCCACCATTTTATTCTACAGGATGTTGGCTTTCAGATAATACATAATGTTTTGGGGGCTTGGAGTAATTTTCTGGCCTAAAATGTGGATTTTATCATGTGTGCAAAGAACAAAAAAAAAGGCCTTGGCAGCGAAAGGGTTAAGGTGGACCCCTTGCAAAAACACATATCTGAAGCTCCCCCTCACATCAGAGTTCCCCCTTCACATCAGCAGCCCCCCTCAGTCCCCGGTTCCCTTCACATTAGAGTCATTAGTCCCCTTCACATCAGAGCCCTCAGTCCTCCTTCATATCAGAGTCCTCAGCCCCCCTTCAGATCAGAATCATCAGTCCACTTCACATCAGAATCCTCAGTCCCCCCTTCACATGAGAATTCCCCCCTCACATGAGACTTCTCAGTCCCCCTTCACATCAAAGTCTTCAGTCCGCCCTTCACATCAGCGTCCTCAGTCCCCCTTCACATCAGAGTCCTCAGTCTCCCTTCACGTCAGAGTCCTCAGTCAGTCTTCACATCAGAGTCCTCAGTCCCCTTTCACATTAGAGTCCTCATTCACCCCTTTCACATCAGAGTCCTCAGTCACCCCTTCACATCAGAGTCCTCAGTCACCGTTTCACATTAGAGTCCTCAGTCACCCTTTCACATCAGAGTTCTCAGTTCCCCTTCACATCAGAGTCCTCAGTCTCCTTCACATTGGAGTCCTCAGTTCCCCCTTCACATTAAAGTCCTCCCCCCCCCCCCCTTCACATCAGAATCCTCAGCCACCTTCACATCAGAGTTCCCCCTTCACATTAGAGTCCTAAGTCCCAGTCCTGGTTGAGAAAGACTACTCATGTACTACTACTAGTACTACTACTACTACTAATGCACTGAATTAATAAACACTGGCGAAAATGTATCGAAACTGGAGCGGACAAAATCTTGAGCAGATTTGCACTGCAACCAATCAGCTTCTCTGTCTCATTTTCAAATCTTACCTGAGCAAACAGGACGAGAGATGCTGATTGGTTGCCATGGACAACTGCTCCAGATTCTGTCTGTTCCAGTTTTGATAAATTCCCTCCATTGCTTCCGTCGGTATCCCTGTTGCATATACTCCCTCACTTCCTGCCTGATAAAACCATTGTCAGTGGGGCAGAAAGTCAGGGGAAATCTCTCCAACAGAGCCGCAGATAGCAATAAAAATAAGGTATATAATGAAAACAGAAAGGTTTATTCCAAAGATGCTATTAGCATGTTAATGAAGAGAGGAGAGAGGAATCAATAAAGGCAACATAGAAGATAAAACTTTACCCAATGCACATAAACTGCACCTGCAATGCACCTATCAATGCACCTGCACTATACCATTATATTATCAGAATAGTGCGGATACATATTTTTGCACCTTGGGGTTGACAGCCAATTCAAAAATGAACGCAATGCACTTCAATGCATAAAAACATATCCATTAGAGCAGTGGTCCCCAACCCCCGGGCCCGCGGACCGGTACCGGTCCGTGGATTAAATGGTACCGGGCCGCCCAAGGAACATTACATTATTTCCATTTTATTTATTGTGGTGTATTTCTCTCGGGTTTGTCCGACTTTCCAGGACGAGAGGTTAACCGGGAGCTGAGAGACGTCACCTAAAGCCGCACCAATACCGCGAATGCGCAAAATATGGTGATATCAGGGCGGTTTTAGGTGACGTCTGGAGCTGAGCGGCTGCAAGCGGCAGTGGCATTGTAGCTTTGGTAAAGAGAAGGTGTGTATCGCTCTTCTCTCTGTTCACCGGTACTTTCTCATGTTTAACAGTGCTTGGTGTACGTGTATATTGTGTTTGCTCAAATTTAACCCACAAATTAGCAAAAATGAGTACGAAACAGACGTCGTTAGAAAGTTGCCATGGGAAAAAGAAAAGGCCCAGTGAAGAGACAGAAGAAGGGCCTTCAACATCAAAGAAACATGTAACTTTTAACAGACAATACCATGAGTCCTACTTGAAATATGGATTTATCTGGACAGGTGATTCCAATCTAAAATATAAACAGCGGGCCGCAGTAAAATGATCAAACGTTGACCGGTCCGCGGTGATAAAAAGGTTGGGGAGCACTGCATTAGAGGACAGACAAGTACAAAGGGGTCCTAAACGTTAGGTCAACTCTTCCTTGTTTCAGTATGAGCCTGTATAGAGACTATATAGGTACGGATGAATGCTAATTTCTAGAGCTAGATTTGTTTTTATTATAACGCATTATTGTGTGCTGACAATGGGCTACAGATCCATCGAATTCCACATATATTTGGCTTTGTATGTACAGGCAGTCAAGTGCAGAAAATGCATCTGCTACCAAGTTTTAATTAGGCCTTTGCTGTCAGGTTGGTTGCTGATTGTTCAGTGGAAGCAGTCAGTGTTGCCTAGCAAAGTGTACATGGCTGGAATATTATCATGGAAGAATATTTGCACCTTGTAACTGAATGAACATTTCTGTTTCTATGGGTCACTCTGAAGCCTTTAAACTGTACATATTTTGCGTGCTTTTAAAGCTGTCAGAGGCAGCAGCCATTTTGTGAATACCATCTTGTTATTTGCTACCTCTTATCACCTCAATGATACATCTAAATCGCCATATGTTTGTAAGTCATATGCTCCTCAAAAAAATGCATCTAAATCTCCATAAACTTGTAGGTCACATGCTCATAAAAAAAGCATCTAAATCTCAATGAGCTGGTAGGCCACAGGCTGCTTGACAATGCATTTAAATCTCTGTGAGCTTATAGCTGCATGCACCTCAACAATTCATCTAAATATCAATGACCTTGTAGGCCACATGCTCCATGAGCTTGTAGGCTGCAGGCTTCTCAACAATGGATCTAACTCCACATGAGCTTGTAGGCCACATGCTCTTCAATGATGCATCTAAATCTCCATAAGCTTGTAGGCTGCTGGCTCCTCAGCAATGGCTCTAACGCTCTATGAGCTTGTAGGTTGCAGGCTCGTCAACAAGGGATCTAACTCTACATGAGCTTGTAGACCACAAGCTCCTCAATAATGCATCTAAATCTCCATAAGCTTATAGGCTGCATGCTCCTCAGCAATGGCTCTAACTCTCCATGAGCTTGTAGGCTGCAAGCTCCTTAACGATGCATCTAAATTTCCATGATCTTGTTGGCCGCAGGTTGCTGGTCTGTGGGTTATACCATACCTTCCAACTGTCCCTCATTTAGAATCAAATCCCTCTGTCCCTTTTTTTGGTCTGATGTACAGATATCTATTAAAAAGTTCTATGTTGTTTTGTTCTGCACTACAACCTTTATCTCATCTTTTAATTAACTTGTTTTCTATTTCGAGAACCCAGTATAAAGGAAAAGTAACGCTGAAAAAAAAAAATCTTGGTTTACCCAATCATTTTTGGCATATAAATTCTTAATGGTTCTCTTGGATGGGGTAGTGGCAGGGGAGTGTACATTGCCTGCATACATTTTGCTGGAACATGTATCTCTTTCTCATCTCAGAAAGCTGGGAGATATGATTATAACGAGAAAATGCCTGCCTTTATGTTACCTCAGCACTTATTGTATTCGACAATATTTTCAATGGCTAAGAGGTTAGTACATTTATCTTGCAGCTTAGAGGACATGAAATATGCTATGACATTATTTGCATGTTTTCCATTGTGTTTGCGATTTCTTTTCAGGTATTTTGCTGACTCCCACATAACAGCTAGTAGTCTAATTGGCTTCCACCCAAAATTGGCCCTAGAGTCTGAATGAGTAAGGTAAGGACATAAGATTGTGAGCTCCTGGGAAAGGACACAGAAGTTTGAACCTAGCCTATAACTGCCTAAGGGACTATATTATTCAGAGCCCATTTACACTGTTCTGTTTTTATGCCTGCATTGCAATGTGTTAAGATACATGCGTCCAACTCCCCCATAATGAAAATAGCGTCTGGTCCCATCTCAGTGCTGCAGACCAGTGCATTTTGGACAATACATTTCCATTTTTTTCTGTGTTTGAAGATTTCTAACCAATGGGGTGTCAATTGTCGTCAATGGCAACACATCAAAATGCATGTTATATTGGTCAATGGCTGTTACCTGTATCCATGCCAAATACCGACCTCCAATGTGCATTAAAAACGTCAACGTGTGTCAATAATGCATGTTGATGCATTACAACACACCTGTTACAAAAAACAACCCTCTATGCACACACATAAACTTAAATGGGTCCTAAGTAACATGGTAACACCATATAACATTTATTCAGCAGAAAGGGGAACACAGCGAAATTAAAATAAAAAGGTATGTTGGTGCTCAAAAACACATTGCATGTGCTTTTAAAGTACCTAAAACTGCACATTTTTAATCCATTTTTTATTACAACCACAGCTCTACAACAGATGCAAAGAATAATGCCCCTTGAAATGATTCCAGTTCAGGCTTTTCATAGTCTCTTCATTATTAGGAGTAAAGGATTGTCTCATTCCTGGAGATAACACAGAACAAAGATCCTGTCAAACATATACTTCAGATTCTAAAAAAGAATGTTTTATTTACAAGTACAGAACGAGGGGAAATGAAAAACCACAAGTTACAATAACATTATCGATATCAGCAAACAATGGTAACATTAAACTGTGGTTTCATTTTCCTTCATACTGTACCTATTAATAAAACATACTGAGCTGTCCTGTGCTTCCAAAAAAAAGAAAAATGACCGTGAGCTCGGAACGGCGCCAAATTTGTATTATGGGGATCACAAACATTAATGACTCAACTGGGAAATGAAATGACTGTTTATGTATACTGCTGTATATCTATAAATATAACATGTAGAAACCAGGGTGCTCTATCAACACTCTGATGACTTCATCACAGATTGCCATATATAGCAGCAGAAAGTTGCCAAAACTATCGCTTTGTGAGTACATGTTGTATGTCAGGGCAAAACTTGAGCACATCTCTCCAATACAGTCACATTTCCAAATATTTTATTCCTTTTAAATGCTGCAAGTACAGAAAATATACCTGTGGATCTGCCAGAAATCCAGGGAGCTCCAAACTTGAAAAGGGTAATTCAAATGGGACTTGCTCCAACCCACTGCTTGGCCACCCCTACCTTAACTGTGACCTTTTTTATTATTATTATTCCAAATTTATTGAAATATTTTAACGCATACAGAAAGATAAAGATACAAAAGACGAAGACAAGTAAAACAATCCACACACAGATAAAATACATAAGCAATGGCATCAGAAATAGGTTGAGTAGGGTGCTCAAGTCAAGAAGTGTGTGCCCTCAAGTAACAATCAGTATGTTATCAATGGTGAACCTTTATGCTGAATGAAGGAGGAGCAGAGAGGAAGAAAGGAGGAGCCAGAAAAAGAAATAAGGGAGAGGTAGAGAGTGGAAAAGAACAGATGTCAGGAGAGGGAGTAGGAGAATGGGCGGGCACAGGCACCCAGGTGTGCAGTGGTACTAGACAAGGTGTATGTAACAATAATGACGGTGTTGAACCATGACCTTTTTATTCCAAACAAAAACAAGACAACACTTGAATTCATTTAAAGGAAAACTCAACTTTTGCAAAATAAATATATAACATATAAAATTGTTAGACAAGCCATTTTGTAATTGAATGTTATTAAAAAAAATTAAACATGATATGGCAACCTGGAGGTATTCTGTATACCAGTAATTTTTGGTGAAATACTTCCCAAGAGTGAACTACTTCTAAGGGCCCTTTCACACGAGCGTCATCAGTTCAGTCAAGGTTCACAGATACAAAAAAAATGATGAAAACTGAATCAGTTTACATCAGTTTGCACATCCATTGTCAGTTCAGTTTACATCAGTGTTTTTTGTTATTATATTATAGTAAATTCCCATGATTCTTTGCTTTGCCCCAGCATGCATTGCGCTTGCCATGCTGTATTTCAACATCAGTCCCAAAAAAACGGACGTAACCTTAACTGATCCTTAGGTTACATCAGTCCCGGTCAGTCAAAATGGAGAGCTGATCTGTCTCAAATTGCGGACCTCAACTGACACTGAGGTTTCCTGATGTAAAGTGATGGTCATCAGTTTTCATCCGCACTACCATAGAGATGCATTGTTGTCCATTTTTCAACCTGACAACCTGAACGCTCGTGTAAAAGGGGCCTTAAGGGATACTGACACTGCAACTTTTCTCATTAGAACACTAGATGGTTATAATGAACACAGACCCGCCCATTCAGGAATCTGTTTTGAAAGGACATAGTGAAACAAAAAGCTTTTCTTCAGAACAAAAAAAGTTAGGAATCTGCAAAAACGTTTGTTAAAATCCGTGCAATGTGTATTGATCACCCTAAGGGGATTGTTTTTTCTCAAGAAAAGAGGAGTTACACTTTAAACAGCCATAGCAGCCTTTTAGTACAAAACTACAAAACCAATCTCATCTAATGATTAAATAACAATTAACAGTAAGCCAGTTTTGAGTTAAAGGTTCGGGAAGGCACTATAAAACAAAACAAGATTTATGTGTCTTCTGAACCAAACTCCCTATGCTAGGCCCCCAGCCGCATAACACCGCCTCAGAGACAATTACTACCCCAATTCCTCAAAATGCAGCTTTTCTGTGTTTTTACTTCTGAGACACTCTGACTCTCTAAGATGCTCTTTTTATACCCAATCATGTTACTGACCTGTTGCCAATTAACCTAATGAGTTGCAAATGTTCTTCCAGCTCTTCCTTGTTAGTACCACTTACTTTGCCGGCTTATTGTTGCCCTGTCCAAACTTTTTTGAGATGTGTTGCTGCCATCAATTTCGAAATTACCTTATTTTTTTTTCTTAAAATGGTAAATTTTCTCAGTTTAAACATTTGATATGTTTTATATTTTTTATTGTGAATTAAATATGGGTTTATGAGTGTCCCAACTTTTTGGAATTTGGGGTTCTATATAAACTGCCCACAAACCCTACTTAATTAATTAAGCACCTAATTACTCCAATTTGACCAAAATTGAAAAAGAGGACACCATACCCAAGATGGGTCCCATAACATTTTTACTATATTACATTTGAAGACCCCAATCTGCTCAACGTCTGCTATGACTTTCAGACCAGGAATCAGACAGCAGCAATGTCTGGGCTGGTGGGTAGAAAGTTCTCTACTTTCCATCTGCAACACTGCAGTAGTCCTCCCTGAAGACCCTCTCTGCAACTTCTATCCACCCAATCAGGTAAGGGCCCTCTATCTTACCTTATCCACTTAACCCCTTCCTTAACAGGCCCTCTCCCCCCGTCATGTAGGCCCTGCAGTTATTTAGTTCCTTTTTCTTCTCCGGGTCTATCTTTCTGTTTTAGGCAGACAACTCAATGCCTTTACTGCACTAACATTTCAAGCAAAGTTATCAGCTGTAACTGCTGGACTACCGAGCTCTGCCTTCATGTTAAACAATTTGTCCCACTCCACATACATACATTAATTTATTTCCCAGCAATACAATACTACTTTCTCCAATACATAATGGCAATATATGTGAGTAGTATCAGGTGTCAGTTTTGCCAGGTGGTCTTAAATTCACCCTCGCTATTTGTTCTGGTGACCACTGTCACAATGACAGAAAGTAACGAAGAATTCAGTTTTAGCATTGTCAACAGAACAAGAGTAAGAAGGAAAACATCTAATGCGGACACCAGCTACAATGACAACTGTCTACGATGGAAATTCCCTTCACTTTGTAGAGATTTTCTCCCACTTCCTGTTGCATTTCAGGGACAAGAAGTGAAAAGAAATCTCCCCAACAGGACACAGACAGCAAAAACAAATTAACGCTTATCTACACTTTTTAAAACAAAGAATTAAAAACAAAGTTTTGGCTTTACTTTTACATACTTTCATTGAGTCTACCTTCCAATCATAACCATAATATTTTTTGTAGGCAGGAAATCCCAGAGTATCCAGAAATCTGCAGAATTGGTCCTAAAATTGTATACATCCCTGGTAATATTCTAAAGTTTATGGCAGTGGCTATATGTGGGGGAGCAAGTCATTTATTGCAACACTGGAACTGATGATGTGATTCTAGTGGTGAACCCCGTCACTTAATATCAGCAGCATCACTAGCATGGCCTATCTCACTATTTAGAGAACAGAAACAAGTAAGTGTTTGATATGAAGCTTGCCGACATCCTTGCAATGTTTATAATTGATCCCTATTAAATCATGTTGACATTTTGGCATTTTTTTATTACTGTGTCTAATTCAGTGTGATATACCATTCACGTGAAGCAATTTACACAGCCTGATCTTTGGCTCATTTCAACAATGTACAGCTTGTTAGTCTTGTTAGAAAACTACCATGTCTTTCTCCCTCACTGATAACTCATCCGTATGACACCTTTCAACTTAACTAACACAGAACAGCACAAAAACACCCTAAAAGAGGTCAATAAGCATGTATTCATGCCCCAGATGTGATCTTAAGGATTGTATTTGAACGTAAGGCAGAAAAAAAAATAGGAAACAGATCTCCAAATGAAAGGAAGTTTCTAATTTCAGCTTTTACACAGGGCCACCGTCAGAGGGGTACAGCCAGCACTCTTCTACTGGGCCTGGGCCCATCAAGTTAGCAGGGGCTGCCCCCGGGGAAGAAGGATGGTCCTGACCACATGCTATAGTAACCAATTGATGGGGTCCGGACACCTTGTGTTCGTGCCCCGTGCGAGGAAGGTGGAAAGGAGGCTGTCCCATAAACTAGTTACCATGGAGAGAGGGTGGGGCTGTTTGCTACGCAGGCCAATCAGGGCCATGTCTGCTCTTGATTAGGCTCCGCCCATCCCATAATTAGGCTCCACCCGTGATTAGGCTCCGCCCACGCATCACTCGCAGTTCTTGGTGTCTTCGGCAGAAGCTGGAGTCGTGCCCTGAGTTAAGCTGCAAGCGGTGAGCAGCTTAGAAGAAAGGGGAGCACAGTGTAAGATAAAGTATTGAAAAGTGTGCAGAAGTTAATAGTGTTGGAAGAGGGTGGCAGCCTGCTGCCCTCTTCTAACACTGTTAACATCTTCACCCTCTGCAGCCCTCTGAACCCCACTTCCTATTTTGCTCAACCCTACACTCTTGGCATCCACTCTGCTCACCTCTGCATCTCTCTTTGCTGTTCTGCTCACACTTTGCACTACTTGTGGCAGGGGGTGCAGAGGTGAGCAGAGTAGGAAAAGGGATGCAAAGGTGAGCAGAGTAGGAACAGGGATGCATGGTGTGCAGAGGTAAACAGAACAGTTAGGAAAAGGGGGGCAGAGGTAAATCCAGGTGCTGGGGGGTCTGTGCTCATGGTGTCTTCGAAGCTAAGTGAGTGTCAGACTGCTGGGAGACACCACTCTTGAGGGTGTCAACTCTACACCTGCAGTAGAGACCGGAGCAGTCAGCAACAGCATGGGTGAGTGGAGGAGACTTGCGCTGAAGGACACACATAGCACTGCATGCAATGAACAGATGTGTCACCTGCCTAGTGCCTGCTATATACTGTATGTCAATCAATTTACCTCGTGATAGGTACCTGAAAGATAGCATAACTGCAAGGTAGATTAACGGCCATACATGGCAGGCACTAGGCAGACTAAAAAAAACTGTATGCTCATACAAAAAATGTATGGGAATACATATTAACTTTCCAATGTGTTTATTATATCGACAAAAGTATGGGAATGCAGAACATGTATTTCCATACTTTTATTGTATTCAATCGGCCGACTTAAAGTGGAAGTAAAATATGTTTATAAAAAAATGCTAATGAGCAGGTTTTAATAGCAAAGACTGTGTAATTCTCTTCTACCAAAAAAGCTCCTACCTGTCTGTCAGCAATTTTGTTTTCAGTGGACAGACCCAGCATGCTTGAATGAAGTAACTCCCATGCACAGGAGTTACATCATGCCAGCCAGCCAATCAAAGAAAGACCCAAGAAGAAGACCGGGAAAAGATGGCAGTGCCAGTGACGGAGTGGAGAGCAGACCGCAATGTAGAAGGGCATTGTCTGCAAGTAAGTCAGCCATAATGTTCTAATATGCTATGCAATCACCTCCGGAGCTCTATTTTTTTTAATAACCACTTTATTTCCACTTTAAGGAAGGTTTTGGAAGAAAACTGCAGGGCCTTGGTCTCACTACGGAAGAGAACCTCTGCTCTATTCCTCCTACACATTAGAGCATGATGCAGCATCTCACTGTGTGCTACTTAGTCAGGAGAGGGGCCCTGTCAGGTAGGGTAAAGGGGGCCCCAAGAATTTTTATGGCGGCCGTGCTTGTACAACTGAAGTTTTGGAAAGAGTCACACTGGCATGTGATATATTTATGACCTGTCACTCAGTAATATATCACAGACCATTGTCACTCCTTCAATAGCATATATTTATGACCTGTCAGTCATTAGGGAGGTTGGTGTAACTGACACCCATCATTTATATAATATGCACTGACACCTCTCGGTCACACTATCCCGGAACCTATCTGTGTGTGAAAGTTACACTGCTGCCACTGTTAAAATAGTCTTTATAATCCTGTTTACCTTCAAACACGGCTTTAAAATAATCTGTGTTGTTTCCTGTGTCAGATGTCTACATCAAAGTGATTCATGGCCATTCTATTCCTGGATCTTAAAGTTAATTTACTAGAATTAGCCGAATTGCCTGGTATAAATATACTTCTTACCTTAAAAAGGATATTATGGCCAAGTCTGAAAATGATTCCATTGTTAAAGAGGGGTTGAAGCCAGCTAAGAATACAATTCAATGGCATTCTAATGTAGGAAATATTGATATAGCAAAAGTAAATAGTGGATCCCTATCCCCCACACCAGTACACAAGCAATATGTAGCTGTTGTGCAAGAGTGACAGTTATAGGCATGATTCCCATAGACAAAGGCATATTGGGATTTGTAGTTAAAATATAGCTACGGTCCAGAGCTGCCTACCCCTGTCTCAGTCTGTAGTCACATGATTTTCTGATCTAACAGTTCCGGTTAGAGTTGCCACCTTTTCTTCAAGCGAAACCCGAACACTCAAGCGCCATGTAGACATTTTTTTTGGAGAATGAGTGGTGGCTTATTTATATGTAAATAGATCCACCCATTCATATGTAAATATCACAGTTGAAACTATTTTCAGTGGGGGGCCAGTAGCCCCTATCTTAATTTTGGTTGCCCCTGTCTACCTGAAATCTTGTGTCTGGGTTTCTGCTGCCATGAAACCCGAACACAGCATTCAAAACCTGAACTGTCCGGGTGAGTCCTGGACAGGTGGCAACCCTAGTTCCGGTTGTAAAGAACAGTTCACTGACGCCGCTCTGTTTTCCGGGCTTCGACCGCTCTTGTAACCGCCCTTTTCGTTGCTGTCATCACTCCTGCACTGTAAGCCGTGTAAGGCCAGCATCCACAATATCAGGATGGGTCATGGTTGCTGGCAGACAAGGTATCACCTCACTTCTTGTCCCAGTGACCACACAGGGGATGAACAGAATATCTCAAATATGGACACAGACAGCAAGAAAAACCTCACAGAGATTACAGCAATTCAAAAGCTGACGAAAATGTATAACACTCCCCCCCACCCCACACACACACACACACTTTACTTAAAAAAAATATGTGGTTCTGCTGTTGTTTGCCAGTTAGATTCCCCATTGACTTCCTGCCCCAATCACAAAGGTGTCACTGTGATAGGAAGTGAGGGGAAAATTTACCCAATCAGGCAAATTGAAGCAATATAAACCTGTCAAGGTGCTAACCTTTCTCCACTTTAAAATGCAAATATTTTACAAATATTAGATAGTAAGAATATTCCATGCTGTGAGAAGTACTGTATAATAAATTTGAAGGCAACACATATCAGACTGAGCAATACTGACCTCTTGTGTTCAGTAGCAGTCATTTGTAACCTGACAAATACTAGTATTCTGGAAAGGAGGTCGGTAATGACAGCTTGCTACCATATTTCTTTTATTGGAGATCTTCACCTGGACTCTAATACAAAAAAACATGCACTCCCACCATTCACTCCTATATGCACTCTCTTGAGGTACCTCACCAGTTTTGACAACTGTCCAGTGCAATAAACCTAAGGGCACCTCCAGGGATGCATGCTTCTGACTGTGCATCACAGCATCAAATAACAGAATCCAGTAGGGATGTGAACAACTACAGGGCCTGGCAATTTCAGGGCTGGTGCAGACATGTGCGATCCCATGCCAGGACGCAAATGCCGGGACCGCGCAATTGTGTGCAGTTGCACACAGCGGTTGCCGCGCAGCCCTATTGATTTCAATTGAACTACATCCACGCAGCAATCGCTGAAGAAAGGTACATGTACCACACGGTCACGAATCACCCTAGTGTGAACCTGGCCTCATACAGTTGAATGTTTAAATACTTGCTACAAATCAAACTTTAATGGGGTTTTTTGTGTTCCCCCAAAACAATCAAACAAATCTACATGTTTATGTTTGCTTGAGCATCAGTTCTAACTGAATCTGACAGTTTGATTGTTAATCGAATGCTAATCTAATGTTGGTATAGGATAGGGAGTTGTCTCAGATTCTCCCATAAATGAGGTTCAGCAATATTGTTGTGTGTATGCAAACATCCCAATGATAGCTACATATAGTATAACTTTAAATAACGACACATATACCATGTAATACATTGGACTTTTTTTGCTTCCCACAATAAATACATCAATACTATGAAAAAGCACAATCAAATAAGACAGGTTATCAATACTATTTGTATGTGTATATATACACACACACACACACACACACACACACCAGTTATGTCAATATTGTTAAATCCTATGTGATTTTGGTTTTTCTTCTGTCTGTGTCCATTTGGAAAGATTTTACTTTATTTCCTGTCCCAAAGATGCAAAAGGAAATGAGAACAAAATCTCTCCCAAGAGAGGGGAATTTCAATCCAACACACTTGGAGCAGATGTCCCCATTGGCAGATTTCACCTCTAGTCCTCTATTTTGGATTTCAGATCACTATTCGTTCAAGGGGCAGACTAATAGAGAGGGTGAGTCCGCCTGGTAGGGACACAAACTGCATTAAAAAATGGAGGTTTTAAACTAAGGTTACCAGATTTTAAAAATGAAATCCAGGGACCCTGTACGGACCACATCCATTTTAAACCACACCCACAAAAGCACATCCTGTTTGTAGTCACACCCACAAAATCATGTCCACATTTTTAACATGCCTTCAAACAACTGGTTACAGACTTTTGCAAGAAGCAGATATTTAGGTATAAAACCAAAATTCCATGGGCACCATGCACCGCAGAATTGTCGTGTTGAAATGTTAAATTACAGTAACAGTGGAAAGGGGTACAGTAAAGTGGTACAGTAAAAAAAAAAGTACCCTACTATGTTTTAGGTCAAGAGAAAGGAATGCACAGAGGTCAGGATTAAGTAATATACAGAGTGCAGGCATCAGAAGTAAGTAATACACAGAGTACAGGGATCAGGAGTAAGTAGTGCACATAGTGCAGGGGTCAGGAGTAAGTAATTCCCAAAGTGCAGGGATCAGGAGTAAATAATGCACAAAGTGCATGGATCAGGAGTAAGTAATGCACAGAGTTCAGGGGGTAGGGAGTAAGTAATGCACAGAATGCAGGGATCAGGGGTAAGTAATGCACAGAGAGCAGGGTTCAGGGGTGATTAATGCACAAAGTGCAGGGATCAGGGGTAAATAATGCACAAAGTGCAGGGATCAGAAGTAAGTAATGCACAGAGTTCAGGGGGTAGGGAGTAAGTAATGCACAGAATGCAGGGATCAGGGGTACGTAATGCACAGAGAGCAGGGTTCAGGAGTAAGTAATACACAGAGTGCATGCATCAGGAGTAACTAATACACAGAGTACAGGGATCAGGAGTAAGTAGTGCACAGAGTGCAGGGGTCAGGAGTAAGTAATGCACAAAGTGCAGGGATCAGGAGTAAGTAATGCACAGAGTTCAGGGGGTAGGGAGTAAGTAATGCACAGAATGCAGGGATCAGGGGTAAGAAATGCACAGAGAGCAGGGTTCAGGAGTAAGTAATGCAGAGAGTGCCAGGGCCAGGAGTAAGTAATGCACAAAGTGCAGGGGTCAGGGGTAAGTAATGCACATCATTCAGGGGGTCAGGAGTAAGTGAAGCACAGAATGCAAGGGTCAGGGGTGAGTAATGCACAGAGAGCAGGGTTCAGGAGTAAGTAATGCAGAGAGTGCAGGGGTCAGGAGTAAGTAATGCACAGAGTGCAGGGGTAAGTAATGCAGAGAGAGCACGGGCCAGGAGTAAGTAACATACAGAGTGCAGACAATGACAGATCTTCTTGCACTCCATCAGAATATTACAGATGATTTATCATGTTACTATATACTGTATCTTTAAATACTAGCTTTTCACCGTGTTTATATCGTGGTCAGGCATACATATAGTATAAAAACACCCCCTCAGCATCATCAATAGCAGTTATGCTTGTGCTATTAGTTATAATAGCAGGAAGTATTACCTGTCTAATGTTCTTCCATGCAAACATCCCCCGCCGATATCACAAGAGGCCACTTGGGCATCATCACTCCAAAACAGTTTGGAGTGATGATAGGTTAGGCTAGGTTTACTTTATTCCGCTGGAGTGCAGTGCATTAATGTGCGTTATTTTCCGCAAGATCCATTCATTCTGAATAGCACCCTATAGGACCAACGCAAGAAGGATGCATTGCCATGATTGCGGAAATAAGCCCGTTAATGAACCCGTTCCTGCAGTACAAAGGCATGAACAGAGCCTAGACAAAAAGAGGCCTCCTTCTGACAAGTGTGATATGGTTACCATTCATCCCCTTAACTTCATCTCATCACCTTTAGCTATATAGCTCCCAGCAGTCACATTGTCCCCTCTGTAGACACGATTTACACTTTATCCATATGCCCACATCATGCAGCCACATCATACTCCTGCCTACCTGCAGCCACATCTTGCCTTTCCCCCTTCAGCCATATTATCTACCTTCAGGAACAGAATTGCTTTCCTGCAGTTCATATTTCTGACACTTTGATGAAGGAAATCCAAATGGATTAGTATTGATACATATTTTAAGATGCTAAGAAAAGGGTTAAAAGAAATCTTGGGGTCATAACACCTTCCACACGAACAGAACAACTCTGTAGAAATGGCTAGTTTGTAATCCTCTTACAATGTCTTTTTCAATGTATCCACTGATGAGTCGAGTCAAATGTTTAATTTCTGTTGAGGAAAAGTGACATTAATTCTTATACCTGTGTCTGAAAAACCAAAGTGACATAAAATACGCTCAGCTAAAACATACCTTTAACCGCAGTGTGTTGTACGCTGCTTTTTCCTGTGTACATGGTGTGTTGATTCAGCAGAATAAAAATCTTTTGTGTAATATCGGGGACATGTTCCCAAGTACTCCTTTCTATCTGATGCCTGGCTTAATGAATGGCTCCCTTGTGCCCGCAGCTAACCTATCAGAAGAGAAACAGAATACATCCAACAATAATGGAAAATGCATTACAGTTACATTTGTAAATAATTAGAGGATGCTTAAAGAGACACTGTCACCCCTTGACACCCGTATACTTTCCTTCCCTGCACCCCCTTACCACTCCTGCAGCTGTCACTGTAATTAGTGGCATTGGCAACCAGGAGCAGTGGTGGCATATTTCCTTTGGCCATGTGACAGTGCTTGTGCTTAGCAATTGGTTGTAGGGCCATGAGCTCTCCCTGTTCAGGGGAAAGTCACATGCTTCCCTATACCTGGTAACACAAGCTACTGTCAGCGGTTGTGATGGAAGAAAGGGCAATGGCTGTGCACCTCTGAGGTTTTTCTAAGGGGGTTGGGAGTTGGCAGGATCTTTACAGAGAT
This sequence comes from Nanorana parkeri, assembly GCF_000935625.1. Classification (NCBI taxonomy): domain Eukaryota; kingdom Metazoa; phylum Chordata; class Amphibia; order Anura; family Dicroglossidae; genus Nanorana; species Nanorana parkeri. The sequence continues at coordinate 52,732 of NW_017306860.1, read as the reverse complement.
ACTGTCACTTTCCTCTGCTGGCCTCTGAGGTTCCACCTGCCAACCCCTAGTCACTGCATGATAGAGTAGTGACGTAGAGTTTGTGAGGAGGACCTACATCAACTAGCAGGGAACACACTATTCCACACATCAAGAAGTGAGAAATATTATTGGAACACAGAGCTCTGCAAGGCAGGGCATTTTCTGCAAAGCATCCGCTGGAGAGGTAAGTCTACTGCTTGGTCACACACTGTGATATTTCGATTGACCTACTTTAGCTTTGATTACGGCACGCATTCACCATGGCATCATTTCGATAAGCTTATGCAATGTCAGAACATTTATTTCCGTCCAGAGTTGCATTAAGATTTCACCAAGATTTTGAAGTGATGATGGGAGAGTCGGACCACTACGTAAAACTTTATCCAGCACACCCAAAAGATTCTCAATGGGGTTTAGGTCTGGACTCTGTGGTGTGAAAATGATGTCTCATGCTCCCTAAACCACTCTTTCACAATATGAGCCCGATGAATCCTGGCGTTGTCATCTTGGAATATGCCTGTGCCATAAGAAGTAAAAATCCATTGATGGAAAAACATAGTCATTCAGTATATTCAGGTAAGCAGCTAACCTCATTTTTTTGGGAAATAACGTTGCTGAACCTAGACTAATTATCCAAACAAAAAACAATTGAAGGTTTAACCAATCGTTTTTGGCACAATAATTCTTCATGGTCCGAGTAACAAGGAACGTGGTAGGGTTGTATCTTTTTTTTTTCCTGGGCACTAAAAAGTATCCTTCCTTCTCATCCCAGAAAGTTAGGAGATATGCTTACTTTCCCTTCACTTCCACATGAAGTTGATCCCCCATGCAACTTGAGCCTGAAGCCAGGCATGCACCAGTGCTGCATCACTGGACAAAGAGGAATGAGTCACATACTTCCCATAGCCAGAAGTATTTACAGCCAAATGGAGGTAAGGGCAGCTGAGAATATGCGGGGAGGTTGGCATTTAAATTGACACTAAACTCAGAAGTTATATCTTAAAAACGCATTCAAGTACCTTAACTATTAACATAAATGTCTGTTATTTGTGTATCACTCGGCTGTAGATCCTCAAATGATCTATGAATTGGTGCTGACACTGTCCTTCCTTCTGGAGGGGGGCTACTTTTGTTCCCTATGGTCACTGTGTGTGTTGTAAAGTAGCCACCGCTCCAAGCTCACTGCCGTGATGGACTACAATCCTAATACAAATTAGTAAACTAAACATGAGATTGTAGTCCATCACAGGAGTGAGCTTGGAGTGGTGACTACGTTACAACACACACAGGGACCATGGGGAACAAACGTAGTCAGCCTCCAGAAGGAAGAACAGTGTCAGCAGCAATTCAAAGATGACTTGAGGATCTACACCTGAGTGATACACAAATAGGATACATTTTTGTTAATAGGGTACTTGAATGCATTTTTAAGATTTAACACCAGAGTTTAGTGTCACTTTAAGGGCATCCGTTGTTTTGCACTGAAAATTATTGTTATGAGTATTTTTTTATTTTATAAATAGTGTAATTGATGATAATACTAAAACATATACAACATTATAATTGTATGAATAATGCATTTGTTTGCAATGAATATCTAAACACTCATTGATGATGCAAAAAGAAATACAACTGGCAATGTACAATGTCCTTTATATAATTTAGAGCGCTGTGCAAACTGTTGGCGCTATATAAATCCTGTAAAACAATAATAATAATAAGTGCAGTTTTGTGAGTTTTCCTTTTGATCTCTGTGTGAACATTGCAACGTGACATTTTCAGATTTCCCATTAGAGGGCGGTAGTGTTCTATCATTGCATTATTCGGCGCGGGCTAATTGGCAATTTACTGGATATGATTTCCAATATTGCAGAATGATGCAAAGCAATAGAGATAAGTGAACCAGTCTGCATGAATCAGACTTTGTAGCAGATCAAGCTGGTTCACTCCGAAAATAGGTTTGAGCAAAACAGGGTTCTGCACTGCATCTGGTTTGTGCAGTGAACTGGTAAAGGAGTAAAAGCAGCAGCCCCCAATGCAGCAGAATGTGTTTGGACAGATTTACTCAATTCACTGTATCAAGCAAATGAGCTTTCTTTCTCGCCACTTATTGTAATCAATGGGGACTCGAAGGGCCGAAGCTGGGGGGGTGCTGGGGGGGGCACGTGCACTGGGTTCCCGCTTAGGAGGGGTGGCACTGGGTGTGTGAATAGAGAACTTCTCCTTTGGGGCGGAGCAACTCTGAGCATTTGCCCCGGGTGACAGAATGTCTAGCTTCCCCACTGTGGAAGCGTACCGAATGCAGGAAACAAAGGCCAGTGAACATGCATGTGAATGGGGGCTAAAGCTGAATTCCAGGATAGGCAAATATTGTCTAAATACAAGAGTTAAGTTTATTCTTATTTGAATCTTGGTGTTCTTTGTGTATTTCTTTCAGATATGTGCAGTAATTCAGTGTGAACATTTGTCTTTGTGCAGGAGCTTCCTGTAATAAAGACCGGTCACTGCTGCTCTCTCTTCTTGTACAGGGTGACTGGCATAGGAGTGCACACGCGGTGTGCCGGGTGTGCCTGGGTACACTCTAATCACTAGACATGTGCGATTCGTTTTGGTTCCGAATCGAAATTCGGCCGCATTTTCGGAAATTCGGAGATTCGGATGCATCCGAATTCCGAATTACAGCTAAAACGAATACAAACGAATCGAAATTCGGACGGAAATTCGGATGCATCCGAATTCCGAATTACAGCTAAAACAAATGCAAACGAATCCGAATTCAAGATTTCCCGAAATTCGTTAGCAGTAGTCCGGTCGAAATTTTGTTTATTGGACGAAATTTCGTTAGCAGCAAAGTGACATTAGAAAAAAAATGTTTTGTTTTTTTTTTCCCCAGTCTGCAGAAGATGGAAAAAAAAAGCGTGAGGTTCTCCCCCAATTCTTTCCAGACCCTTCAGGTCTGGTAGGAATGTTAGGAGGGACCCTCCCCCAAGTTAAAACAAAAAAAAGTGCGTGGGATTCCCCCCAAAATCCTACCAGATCCTTTAGGTGGGGGAAAAAACGTGGGGTCCCCCCTAACAGTCCTACCAGACCCTTGATCCGAGCACTGGCCCGGCAGGGCAGGAAAATGGGGGCCCCCTCCCCTCCCTGTGCCTTACCAGGCCACGTGCCCTCGGCATTGGGAGGGTGTCCCCGTGCCGATGGGGACAAGGGCCTCTTCCTCACAACCCTGACCCGGTGGTTGTGGAGGTCTGCGGGCAAGGGGGCTTATTTGCATCGGGGTACCCCTTTAAATAAGGGGGCACCCAGCTGCCGCCCTCTATCAGTGCTCGGATCAAGGGTCTGGTAGGACTGTCAGGGGGGACCCCACGTTTTTTTTCCCACCATTTTTTTCCCACCTAAAGGGTCTGGTATGGACCCCACGTCTTTTTTTTTTGTTTTAACTTGAGGGGGTCCCTTCTAACATTCCTACCAGACCTAAAGGGTCTTGTATGAATTGGGGGGGAACCTCACGCTTTTTTTTTCATCTTCTGCAGACTGTAAAAAAAAAAAAATTCTAATGTCACTTTGCTGCTAACGAAATTTCGTCCAATAAACAAAATTTCGACCGGACTACCGCTAACGAATTTAGTCCGAATCCGAATCAATTGCGGACCCCATTTTCGAAAACCGACTACTGCTAACGAATTTCGTCCGAATCCCGCAACTAATTCAATTGCAGACCCGAATCCGAAAAACAAAATATGCAAAATCCGAATCAAAACGAAACTAAACACATTTTTTGCTTTTTTTGAAAATCCTCCCCGCTGTGTAACTTGTCATGGACGGAGAGCTGCCTGTTAATTACAGGCAGCGCTGCATCCGGCTTTTGACAGGTAGTTAGGTTACACAGCAGCGGGCTGCTGGAAGAGGTAAGGGACAGTATATATACACACACACACGTGTGTTTTTACTTTTGTGTGCACACCCTAATGCAATAGGCTGCACACTCCTACGGTGACTGGTCTTGCATCCGCCCCCTCCTGCAGTTTTGTGCAGGGAGCCTGCTCTTGCCTGCTCTCTGCACAGGCTATGTTCAGCACAGTGTTGATGTCACACATTACTGTTACAATGTAATATCTGAGTTTGAAAAGGCATTTGGTGCACACAAAGTGGATTTAGATTCTTTGTGGCTATTAACCCTTTCGCTGCCAAGGACGTACGGCATACGGAGCTACAAAAGTGCTTCCAGCTGGCCAGCTCAGTATGCCGTACGTCCTTGGCAGCGAAAGGGTTAAGGGATATGTTTACAAAAAAAATTTTTTTTGTAAACATATCCCTTAACCCTTTCGCTGCCAAGGACGTACGGCATACTGAGCTGGCCAGCTGGAAGCACTTTTGTAGCTCCGTATGCCGTACGGCCTTGGCAGCGAAAGGGTTAAGGGATATGTTTACAAAAAAAATTTTTTTTGTAAACATATCCCTTAACCCTTTCGCTGCCAAGGACGTACGGCATACTGAGCTGGCCAGCTGGAAGCACTTTTGTAGCTCCGTATGCCGTACGGCCTTGGCAGCGAAAGGGTTAAGGGATATGTTTACAAAAAAAATTTTTTTTGTAAACATATCCCTTAACCCTTTCGCTGCCAAGGACGTACGGCATACTGAGCTGGCCAGCTGGAAGCACTTTTGTAGCTCCGTATGCCGTACGGCCTTGGCAGCGAAAGGGTTAAGGGATATGTTTACAAAAAAAATTTTTTTTGTAAACATATCCCTTAACCCTTTCGCTGCCAAGGACGTACGGCATACTGAGCTGGCCAGCTGGAAGCACTTTTGTAGCTCCGTATGCCGTACGGCCTTGGCAGCGAAAGGGTTAAGGGATATGTTTACAAAAAAAATTTTTTTTGTAAACATATCCCTTAACCCTTTCGCTGCCAAGGACGTACGGCATACTGAGCTGGCCAGCTGGAAGCACTTTTGTAGCTCCGTATGCCGTACGGCCTTGGCAGCGAAAGGGTTAAGGGATATGTTTACAAAAAAAATTTTTTTTGTAAACATATCCCTTAACCCTTTCGCTGCCAAGGACGTACGGCATACTGAGCTGGCCAGCTGGAAGCACTTTTGTAGCTCCGTATGCCGTACGGCCTTGGCAGCGAAAGGGTTAAGGGATATGTTTACAAAAAAAATTTTTTTTGTAAACATATCCCTTAACCCTTTCGCTGCCAAGGACGTACGGCATACTGAGCTGGCCAGCTGGAAGCACTTTTGTAGCTCCGTATGCCGTACGGCCTTGGCAGCGAAAGGGTTAAGGGATATGTTTACAAAAAAAATTTTTTTTGTAAACATATCCCTTAACCCTTTCGCTGCCAAGGACGTACGGCATACTGAGCTGGCCAGCTGGAAGCACTTTTGTAGCTCCGTATGCCGTACGGCCTTGGCAGCGAAAGGGTTAAGGGATATGTTTACAAAAAAAATTTTTTTTGTAAACATATCCCTTAACCCTTTCGCTGCCAAGGACGTACGGCATACTGAGCTGGCCAGCTGGAAGCACTTTTGTAGCTCCGTATGCCGTACGGCCTTGGCAGCGAAAGGGTTAAGGGATATGTTTACAAAAAACATTTTTTTTTTGTGTGCCCACAGTTCAGCTTTAAAGTGATTTTGGTAAATGTTAGCTCTCATATATTCAAAGCTGCTACGTCTATTAAGACTGTGATGAACCCATTACTCAGTTTATCGCATTAATTAAATGAATGCGGTCTTTGCATAACAGAAGCCTTTTACCACGTTTTTGTTCACATTATTATATTAACAAATAAAGTACACCTCACCTGCCATGAATAAGACAACTGCTTCCAGTCTCCATCTTGTGATCAAATCCTAGGAAAAGATTAAATGGTCTCAATCTGCCATTAAAACAGTGGGTGTTTGCTATCATTAGAGACTGCAAATCAGACAGATCCTTCTGATGGGTTTGCAATGACATAACAGCATAATCAAGGCCCAAATCAGGGAACATATCCTGCATAGGTAATAAGGAAATATGGTTGCCACGATGTACATATAGCATTATATACATTAACGTATTTTCTTAGTTCTTAGACATATAAGCCGGGAAAAGATTTGTTTCGGATTATGTTTTGCTTAGTTTTCGTGATATTCTGATTCCACTCCACTTCCACTCATGATTGTTTCGGACATTTGGATGCATTTTTTAATTAAAAAAACGTATTCAATTTAATTAATTAAAAAAAACAACAACAACGTCCAGTTCCCCCCCATTTATACCAGACCCTATAGGTCTGTTAGGGATTTTAAAGGGGGGCGCCACACCAAAAAAAAAAAGGATGTGGTCCTCCTGAGAATTCCTTACCAGACCCTTGATCCAAGCAGTGGCAGTTTGGTAAAAAGTTGTTACCCCTACTCATTCACTAAGTAAACACAAATAGTAAATAAAAACGCTACACAATTTTTGAGTATTCCTTTTTAAAAGTCCTTTATATCGGGCTATTGTGAATAGCCCGTACAGCACCCCTTCGGTTCTACTGAACCGAAGGGATCCTGGGGCCGAAGTTAGCCGAAGGATCGGCCGAAGCTACGGCTAGATCCTTCGGCAGCTTCGTGAATAGACCCCTTAGTCTCCAGTTGGAGGTCCGCATCCAAATTTTCCCTGTGAAACAATTTCAACAGCTCTTTCTTAACATCTCGTTCTGATGAGGGAATAAGAGGCATTCCAAGATCTCATTACACATCGCCTAGCAGAAAGTAAACAAGAGATGGATCCAATCAAGATCGTTAGGTCTCAATCTGGATGGAACACTATTATCTGGATCATGATGACTGAATAAATATAAAAGTGGTTCCATAGGCGGAGGCCAAGAGAAAATACTTTCAATGTAGACAGAAATTGACAATGGCGACATAAAGGTGACATAAAGAAGATGGCATTTTTCCTATTTTCAAACCCAGATATGTGATGTCACTTGAAGCCACCTTGAACACTGTTGTCTGCTCCCACTTCTCATCATGCACTTGAGTCGAAGGAAGTACCTCACTTTTTTCAAAATAAATGAGGAGACCAGTGAATGTTCTAAAGTACTCAAAAAGTTCTTGAATATTAGGTATATCCTGAGAAGGTGGTGAGGAAAATAATAAAATATCACCTGTGAAAAGAGCAATCTTCAGTTCTTCCTTCCCTACTTTAAATCCCTGAATGCGTGGCGTCTGTAATATAAATCGAGCTACAGGTTCCAATGCGATATTAAACAACAGGGGTGACAAGAGACAGCCCTGTCTTGTCCCTTTTTGAAGCTGATTTGGCGAGGACAAGGCACCCTGAGTCAAAATCCGTGCAATTGGAGAGGAATACATTTATTGTACAAAGAAAGGACCTTACCTTGGAAACCCATCTGTGATAGTACACAAAACAACCATGGAAGACGCACATTATCAAAAGCCTTTTCGGCATCTAAGGTAATGATAGCGTATTCTTGAGATCGCGAATTTTGAGCTATTTCTAGTGCAGTCATAACTCTGCGAATATTAGTCACTGCCGATCGTCCCTTCACTAAGCTAACCTGTGCTGGTTGATTGATATGGGGTAGAATGTTGGCCAATATTTGAGCTATAATTTTAGATAGAAATTTAGCGTTCACATCCAGAAATGATATGGGTCTATACGAATCGGGCACAGTTGGGTCCTTTCCTGGTTTAGGTAACAGTCTAATATAGGCTTTCTTCCAAGGAGCCAAATAAGACCCCCATCCCACACCCCATTATACAGAGTGGTAAGGGTTTGCAACATATTCTCCTTCAGAATCTTGAAAAATTCAGATGTGAAACTATCTGGACCTTTGCACCCGCCAACTCAGCTACAACCTGCGATATTTTCATAGGGGTCATTTCATTATTCAGCACAAGAAGCTGGTTAGGAGATACAGCCGGCAAGGATACTTGTTCTAAAAATTCCTCAGCTCAGAATCCATAGTATTTGCACTATGCAATGAACTATAAAATTGTTCCAGAATCCCATTGATCATGGCAGGTTCTGAAACAAGATTATTAGAGGAATCCCTAAGATGGAAAATGCGTGCAATGTGTGCCTTAACCCCTTGCTGTCCGCAGCAATTTCTTACATTTGCACACACATGATAAAATGTGAATTTTTGGCTAGCAAACAACTTAAAACCACCAAACAATTATATATTTTCTGAAAGCAGAGGATCTGTAGAATTAAATAAATGCTAGCTGACATTTTTTATGTCGCACGGTATTTGCGCAAATGTTTATCAAACCAGTATTTTTAGGATAAAATACACTAAAATTTAATTTAATGCACAGAAACAGAATATAATACCATATTTTTTGGTAAAATATAAAAGATGGAGTCACGTCGGGTAAATAGATACCAACCATATCAAGCCTAACAGTTGGGTACGCCTGTGAATCCACAAAAAATACAACACCCAAAATCTCCCATAGGGCACACTTTAAAAAAGCTTTTATAGCTCATCAGTTTAGTGTTAACAGTGATTGATGGCCCTAGACTTATTGCTCTCCCTCCGACGTTCGCGGCGATAACATGTGTAGTGCAAGTTTTGTTTTTGCACGTAGACACACCGACAGTTGTTTGCGTATGTATGTGCGTGCACGTGGGGGGCGGGGGACTTTAAAATATATATATATATGTTACTTTCATTCTTTTATTTTTTTTAAACACGTTTTTAATTTTTTTTACACTAACTTTACTTTTATCACATAGGGGATTAACAAGCCCCCTATGCAATAGCAAATAGGGTGCGACAGGTCCTCTTTATGGAGACATCATGGGTCTTTCAGACCCCTAATGTCCCCAAGGGACCCCAAAGAAGCTGATGAAGCAGAGATCTGCTTCGCCAGCTTTTTCTCCTGGCTCTAAGAGCTGGAGAATGTTAACAGTGACACCGGAAGTGATGTAACATATAGGTCCAGTGATCGGAGGAGAGATCAGCGGCTAGAAGCCTACAGGGGACAGCAGCGGCAGCAGGGGCACCACACTCTGCCGATCAGTACAAGCAATCCAGCGGCTATATTGCTTGCACCTGAACAGCACTCGCCTGCTGTTTACAGTGATACCAAGAACACGGCTGCCGCAGAAGCTGTGTTCTTGGTATAACCACTTCAGTGGTTATGATATTGAAGGTCAAGATAAGAGGATTTTATCTGTTCATATTCATCTGCCCAAAGGTCAAAATTTAGTTTTGCTTGTTCCCACTCTTTTCTATAGGCAGGGGTTGGAGTATTATTGAGGTTCAATTGTGCTTCCCTCAAGCTATTCCTAGCCTTCATAGTATGTTTTTTAAATGCAGTGACATATGAAATAATTTTACCCCTCAAAAAGGCTTTTCCTCCCTCCCAGAACAGCGCAATGTTAGACATATGGGCTTTGTTAAAGTTCACATATTCTCCCCAGGACGTTCTAAGCAGAACTTTATTAGCTGCTAGGAAGGAAATAAATCGCCAGATAACAAAGTTGGAAATGTGGGGGGCTCTCCTAATAGATACAGCAACAGCGGCATGGTCTGATATTGCAATATCATGGATCACTGGGCTATCCACCATCGGTAGTAATGCATCAGAGGAAAAAAATAATCTATTATCGCCAAACAGATATGTAGCAATGAAAAATGCGTGACTTCTTTTTCTAATGGATGAGCAATCCTCCAAACATCATGTAAACTTAAGAAACCATAACAGATAACTGGGATTGTTTGGCAAAATGATTCCGGGAATCCCAGGGTGAAGAGCCCAAAATCCACTGACTATCTTCAGAAGTAAGCATTGTAGAGTTAGAAATCTCCCCCTATAAGATGATAAGAGAAGCACGCTTTAGCCAGTCAGTGAGTAAGTACGGTATACAAAAATGGGATTTAGTAGAGGAGTTATGAAAATAAATGTTGGTAAGAGCCAATTCTAAATTTTGATAACTTAAATGTACTGTGAGCATACGCCCTTCATCATCTTTAGTCACCTTAGTAATCTGATATTTAAGCTGTTTATGAATTGGAATGATTACACCAGGTCGCCGACCAGAAGAGGGAGAACCAATTACCTCACCCACGCAGATTTTTTTTCAATCAATGAAAATAATGCCTTAAGATCTTATTTTCGCTGACAAGCGAAGTCCTTTGACATTCCATGAGATCACATTCATAAATTCACCCAGCTAAAGGAGATCTGATATTTCGGATAGCAATATTCCCTTGTTTTTAATAAAGGAACTTACCCCTTACTGATTCATGCGGGGAGGGGGGGGGGGCGACGGGCACCCAGATTCCCCCTGCCTGCAGACCCCCAAAACCACCATAATAGGAATGTGGGGAAGAGACCCTCGTCCTCATCAACATGGGGCCCTACCCCATGTTGAGGGCAAGTGGCCTGGTATGGTGCAGGGAGGGGGTGGGCGCACGATCGTTCCCCACTTTCCTGCTTGGCCACTGCTCAAATTTAGGGTCTGGTAAGGGATTTTAGAAGGACCCCATGCTGACGAGACCTAAAGGGCCTGGAATGGATTGGCAGGGGGAATGTACGCTTTTTTATTTTATTTTTTATTTGAACCAATAAGAACAGTCGAATTACATTCGGATATTTGGATATTTGGATGTATCAGAATTTTCGTTACAGTAAAATTTGGATTCGTTTGCATTCATCATTTGTTTCATTTGGCAATTTGGATGCATCTGAATGTCCGAATTCATGAAATTGTGTCCGAATTTGCATTTTCACGAAACGGAATTTACATGTCTATTAATTTAGGATAGAGTGGAGAACGGTTAGAACCTCTGTCATGGGGGTCTGTTAGAGAGATTTACCCTCACTTCCTGTCCTTCTGACAACAATTACCAGGCAGGAAGAAAGTAGAAGCCTGCCTGCTCACAATTGTTTGGGTTTTTTTTTAAAGTGAATTCCACTTTAAATAGACTCTTTGCAAGACTTCATTGAGAAAAGAACAGCTTGTGTACCTAACAGAGTGGCCATGTTGGTGGATCTGAAAGGGATACACTTCTGCCATGACAAGTACAACAAAAGCTTACTTACCAACAGAAGAGAGTTCAAAGAGAAGGCATTTATAGTGCAGGTCTATTTTCCATTAGCACATGCAATTCCTTGCAGGAAAGCCATCATTAGAAATACCTGTTTCGGAGTATGAATGCTACACTTTGCACACCAAATTCTCTTTTCATTCTCCTGGAAAGATAAAAGAAGACTTACTGATCAAAGCTTTACTTTAGGCCAAGTTAGCATAGAACATTTAAGTAATTGTCATATATATACTGTATATTCAGGTGAGGCTTTCAGGATGAAGTTTGTAAGGTTGATGATTGTAACAAAGAAGGAAAAGAGGTATTTTCTTACTGATAGCCGAGTGCAGCACAGTGGCTTATTGGTTAGCAGCTTTGCTTTACAGCACTGGGGTCTTGGGTCAATGCTGTCTCAAGAAACTGTGCAGCTTGAGATTATTGTTCATTTAAGTTAAGCTAAGGGTGTGAACCTATGCCCTGTTTTTATGTTTTTATTGTTGTCTGCAGGGGCATCCCTAGACTTTTTTATCCTGGGGATGGGGGGAGGGGGGGTGGCATGCTGGTGGTGAATGTTACAGGGCGAATGGTTGTGTGTGCAGTAGTTGCTGGTAGTGAATATTACCATGGAGGGGCAGTTGGGGGGTTGTTCTGGTGGTGCCTCTGGCTCCAGCTCTGGCCGACATCTCGCCCAGCTCACTGACGTGACTGGCTCCCAGGTCACTAAGGACTCTTAGCACCCTGGGGCACTCTGGCCAGAAAGGGGGAGACAGGCACACTGCAGCCCCTCCCCCCCCCCCCAGTGACCCAAAGAGATGCCGTCAGAGGCAATAGCCTCAGGAACCTCACTATAGGGACAGCCATGGCTGTCTGTGTTGATATTTGGGAGTTTTCCTTTACGTTTTCTATGAGTGACACCTTGGCACACTCTGACACTCACAAGGTGTCACCAAACGTTGATGTTTACTGGCTTGGCCGGAAAAAAAATGGAACCTGTTGCAAAGTTATTGATAGGAAAGTGACAATAGTGTTGTAAGGTGGCATCCTTGAGTTTCATGTTGACAGGAAATCTCTCCGCAAGACAAAAGCAAAAGATCCTAAAAGAGATTGTAACCCTTCCCTGCTGTGCAAAAAGGTGCATTTTATCAGGTTTTATGGCTCTTTGTGTCTTCACTGGAAAGAACTGCATTCTCCTTCAGCCCAAATGACAGCAGGAAATGAAGTCAGGTGAAATCTGCCCTGTGGGGACAGAAACATTAAGAACAGCTCTGACCCTTCCCAACTCTGTCCAAAGGCTGGAGTTTTAATTTATGGTGTGAACAAGGGTTGACGAGCATTTTCAATGCACTGACCGGTTTTTATGAGGGGTGCGTGAGCGTTTCGTGACAATTTTTTTCATTGTTCCTTTAAAGCCCAATTAAATACTCACAGCTTATTGTCCTTTTATAGTTTTGTACCCCCGCATGTTATGATTTGTGACTAATGTTTGCCTGGAAATATCTAAAAATACATTTTTCTCTCAATTAAATTCTGCTTCGTACCCTTCCTTTGCAGTGCCCTCTGCAACACACACCAATCCCTGTGCACAAGTACGTCATCCAAGTACATTCATATCCTTGTGCACAAGTACATCATCCAAGTACATTCATATCCCTGTGAACAAGTACAATAATGTACCTAATTAATGACCAAAAACTCCAGTGCTATACAACATATATGATGACTAGGCTATAAGATGCAAAAAACAAAACATTCTACGCAAAACTGATTTAGTGTATGAAAATAATATATGTATCAATTGCTCCACATTAAATGGAATCAAACTAAATAAGTGTCAACAGCATGATAAAAAAAGGGGATCAATTGATCCACCCTAGATGGAACAGACCAATCTATATACGGTGCTTAGCTCAAGGCTAAAGGTCCAAAACTAATATAATATCCAAAGGACAGAGTCCAGACAGTATTACTGTACAATGATGATGTTGAAATATTAAGGTCTGAAACACACCTTTACGGTTTGGTGAATTAACACTCATGTTACCACAATGCAAATGATGTGCTTAGCATGATGCTGTGCTATTAATATTGAACGGAACCTGTGGGCTGAATGAAGAAAATATAACAGAATCCTCCATCAACGCTTACAAGTGTTGATAGAGGAATCCCCCGCTGCTTTCATTGTATTCCGACAGCGACCGCCAACTGCTGTCAGAATAACCGAACTGACCCGTGCTGATTGGCTGAAAACTTTTTTCAGCCTAAAATTTTCAACCAACTCCTTCAATCTGGTGATCAAAGGATGCCAGTCGAAAGGGTGCCGACAGTGGCAACCAGTGTGCGAATTTCATGCGGTTCAGTTCTAACACACATGCATTGTTGTGTGCTGTGCCTGAAAAAATGCTGTACATGCCTGGTTCCTTCCTGTGCATTGCCAGCCCATTTAACACTAGAATCCAGGTAGAATCCAGGTAGGCTTGTATCCACACTGCTCTATGGATGAGTACCACCAACTCTGAGAGACGGTGTCCAGACTGAGCCCCACATTCAACTCGTTGTCACTGTTGCAGCAATCTCCACAGGATCCATGGTCATGCCTGCAGCCATTAGTGTTTGGAGGGTGGATGAAGAGAAAGGAGCTCATGTAGAAACGTAGATAGCTGGCAAAATTGTATAAAAAGTTATTTATTGGGCAATAAGCAACTAACAATCAAAAATAAAAACTGCAGTAGTCAGTAGTGACTTTTTTAAGAGATATCTGCTGCCTACAGTATGTCTACTTTATAAACCCTCCCAATAATAACCCAATAGACTAAATTCCTAAAACCCGTATAAACTAATCCTAAAGGGACCATATAGCAAACCTAACATAAATAAATGAATAATGCAGAATTCTACCCAAGAAATATAAATACACAATAGACCATAAATGAAAAGACAATATGCAAATCATAAAAGGTAAATAATACTGTAGCAATGATCACTGAAGTAGCTAGACCTAGTCTTCCTACTGGTAATTTGCACCCAAACACTCACGACCCACCAAACAGCGATCAATAGACTTCTTCTCAGTTATTCTTCTTTTATGCAGATTATTATGGACTCAGACGTCTAGAGGAGAGAGAGGCTTGGGGGTACAGGATACACAAAAACAGCAGTAAAAATTCCATCCACTCTGTAGTATCTTCTCAGTGGACTCTCAGTATCTTTATGGCTCTGCCACAGGCTAATGCTCATTAGTTAGGCCAGACAGATTGTTACCTTTATGTATCTTCAGTCCGCCTCACAGGCTGGTAGTGGACCTTTTTAAGCAGAAACAGGAAATTTGTAGTTGTGGACCTTTAGGCCAGGGCCAACACGTAACTGAGCAGGATTCTTCTTTAGTTTAATTTCCTTTCCCAGGCAGTTGGCCTGAGAAGCATGAACGGGACCTATCTGGAGCTATACCCTCCCCAAGCAACAGGCCTGGGCAGGCAAAGACCTCTGGACTCACACCCTCCCCAGGCCACAGGCCTGGAAGGCCAAGACTGTACCCTGTACACACATCCTCTCCAAGCCAAGCCTGCGAGAAAAGGACTCTACTAACAGGTCTCCCCAAACATTTCTTTCTTTCATCAGCCTACATCACAGGCATAAACCTCTCAGTAATTCATAACCAACAACATTGTAGGTTGTAGGATCACTATTTCCACTAGAGAACACTCCCCAATAGCAAGCAGAAGCAAACAATGTCTGGGACTTAGGAAAAGCCTAATGAACCCAGATAACATAAACTAAACCTCTGGCTGGCTACAGCCTAGCTGCAAACACTACATTTAAACTTGGGACATTTAAGCCAGGGTCCCTAAGCTACTAATACAAATATAGTACCCCAAACAATGTTTATTACCTAATAAAACAATTAACATTGTATTCAAAATGTAAACTCCTAGGAGTAAAAGTACCCAACATAAGAACATATTTAGCTTTATACCTGGAAACCTCCAGTTTTATCACACCCTCTCCAATTGTGGATAACAGGTTCTACACTACAGAAAAATAAGAGGGAAAGGTCGAGTGTGAGTGTATCTTTAAAAAGCACAATGAAAGGCTATGTGATTTTAATCCTTTTTAATACTACCAATATGTTTGTCATATGTGGGTTCTTGAGGATTTTGGCATCTTGTTTTCGGATATAATTCGGAAACTGCCATTCGGATTTCGGATGCTCCGAAATTCGGAATTTCAGGAAAATTCGTACGAATTTTGATTCGTAACGAAATGAATCGCACATGTCTACTTGGTAGATCTCCCCACATATTGCAAGCCACAAGGACATTGCGATACGTAGGTGACATGGGTGCTATTACAAGTTGTGAAGTATCAAATGTTTTATCATTAGTAAAATAAGTTATTTGCTTTTGTTTCAGTCTGAATACTCTACATGTATTACATGGATTAAAACCCCGAAATAGGATTAGGATGAAGGTTTTAGTGCAGAATAACACTTTTGGTTGGTAAATAGAACAATTACATAGATATCTGAACCTCAGACCGAAAAGAGGGACAACTGAGGAGAAAAGAGGGACAGAGGGATAAGGTATGGCATATATATTTCTTTAACGTCAATTGGGCTTTAAGGATTTTTGGAATTCAATAATGCTTAATGCTACTTTTCTGGCGGTATGTGCCAAATAAAAAAACAAAAAAGCCCTGTAGCTATTTTCTGTAGTTTTACTGATACTTACTACAGATTCAGGTAATCCTTAACTTCATCACTTTAGGAATCTGTCGCTAGAGGTGGTCTTACCCACTGCCACCCGGTAAAGGTGTACAGAGAGACTCCAGTGCTCAGATTGGGGGATGGTTGAACTGATAAGCTTTCATTATTGTGACAGCTTCCTGTTCATTGTGTGCTAGGTCACATGGACACGCCCCTTTTGATTATATTCAGCTGTCGGCCCTGGGAATCCCCCAGCCAACAGCTGAATGGGGCCAGGGATGAGTCACTGGTTGCTAAGATGCCGTCAGCTGCACTGCCAAAAGCCTCTAGGCAACCAATGACATGGCTGAGTGGGCAAAACATCATGGGGAAACTGAGAGACTAGACCCCATCAGACCCCATCAGGTCTGCCTCCCTTGTGACTGACAGCAGGCAATGGGCGGATTCCATAGCCAATAGCCAGCCTGCTATTGACCATGTAATCCATCCATCAGTAGCAGAGCAGACCTGATGGGGAACTAATATCTCAGCATCCCCATCAGGCACCACACCCACTGTTAGCACCACTGGTTGTAAAGGGCGCTGTAGGCTGTACCTGCAACAGGTACATGAATCTAGGAATCACCGACATTTGTTGTGCTAATGCACGGCAGAGGGTGTCGTAGGCACTCATTATGAATTCCATTGTTTGCTTGTCTTCTGATACACTCACGGGAGGTGAAAAAGCTGCACACAAGAATTTTTCTTCACCACTGCATATCACAACACCTTGGTGTAAACAAGCCCTGTTGGAAACAATATATTCAAGTCTAAACATTGAGAGACCCTTGTAGCATGAACAAAGTCCACATCATTGTCTGATCTTCATCACCAGCAAGGCATCCAAACAAAACGGAGCATACAACACTCACCAGATCGGAAAGGGACACTGGAGGAAAGTCACCATCCATTCCTCATAAACTCCATTCTTAGCAGCTCAGCATTTGTAGAATGCAAACCAGACATTCTGTGCGGGGGGGAATCCTGCAGCTTGGTGACAAATCGCCTGACAGTTTAAGCAGATGCTACATCAACACTCGTGCTAATATCACATTTCAAACAAGAGATATCTGATGTGATAATCTGAAAACTAAAATACAAAATATCAAGCTGGCAACCTACACAGGAACAACAATGAGAGGAATGCAAATGGAATATATATTTATATACATCACAGGGGGCCTTGCCAACAAAAATACAACACAGCGTCTTAAAGAAGACACTAAACTTCATTATATGGTAGCATAACATGACAGCTTAAAGCCATTTTAAGAAAAAAAGACTACAATCCTTCCTATAAAAATTTAATGTTGTTGGGTTTTGGAGCACTCGGACATGTTTGCATTTTTACGTCTCTTCAGTAGTTGCTGCTCTGTGTTTCTGACACTATTTACTCAATTCACAAAGCTTTAACATGAGGATAATGGTCTTTATTTTAGCCTTGTTAGTGTTATGTTCAAATTACATTGGGCTTAGCTAAAAAAAATGTCACTTTTTTGACAATAAAGATTTTTATCCGTGTGCTCTGTGTGTTTAGGTTCAATTCACAAAGCTTTAAAGCAGACCTTTACGCTCAAAAATCAAATTCTTCCAATGTAAGGGGATTAATAATAACATAGACATGTCAGGTGTAAAATGCTGTGATTTTGAAATACTTACACTAGCAGAGCATTCACTTCCTGCTTTGAAACGGCAAAATGACTTCAGCTTGCCAAACCAATGCACACTGGGATTGCCTTGTCATCAGCAGAACATTGCTGGGAAATTTCATCTGTAATCTCACGAGATCTCAGGGAAAGGCATTTTCCTCCCCTGTGATGATGTGCATGGTCACATGTCCTAGTCACACGTGCCAGCAATCCAGGAAGTAAAAGGAGAGCTAGTAATCTGCCCTTAGTAAACATGGCCAATGTCAGAAGACTGGGGAAGAAAAGAGAAAAAAGGTATGCAAAGAATACAAAGCCGGTAGTTATCTAGAAATACAGTATGTGTTTGTAGATTGTCATTGCTAAACATTTCTAAAGCTGTGTTTGTTGTTATTTTAAAGATATGGGTAAAGGTCCTCTTTAACATGAGTGTAAGGAACTTTATTTTAGCCATGTGACTGTAATGTTCAAGCTTCATTGGTTTCAGCTGAAAATAACTGTCACTTTTTTGACAATAAAGATTTGTATCCTTGTATATTAGCTTTGTGAATTGAACCTGATGTAAAATACAACAGCAGCAGACCTGGGGTGTTTTCTTAAGTAGAGCATCCACGGTGCATTTAGACAAGTAATGAGCGATAGGAGTTTTTAAAGGGTCTCAGGCATGCCAACAGTGAGAGCTCCCTGCCATAATTGCCGACTCTATTCCTGTTCTCCTGGGTGATTAGGGTTTTCTCGCCTACCTTTGGGTTTCCAAGCTCTTTTTGTTATATTCTCCATTATATAAAATAAATTAATTCAGCAGGGATTATAAGAACCCCTCATAATGGCCACAGCGGGTGTGCAGACCCGGGAACTCAACACAGAGACCTCACCAATAGCATCTCTGACAGATAGAAGAAAATGTCAGGTCATTTGAATTTTTGGCATCCATTAAAAACTAAAATATCAATCTTGGGTTGGCTGACCCTTATATCCTTCAAGTAACTAGTACAAATGCCGGATTCAAATTCCCAGGGCTGCTGCAAATTTTTGTGAAGCCAGAATGCTCCTGGAATCACTCCATGTTCTAGGGTTCACTTATCTTTCATGCTGTTTGGAGTAAGAGAGTTGGTTATTTTGTGGTTATAAGGTACAGAAACCAGCTAATGAGAAATCCTCATTCATTGCAGTGACAAAGCAAATGGTCTGCATCCATTTGATCATCTTTTACATACTTGTATGTTAGCTATGTGAATTGACCTTAATGTAAAATATAACAACAGCAGTTGTATTGGATCTTATTTATTTTAAAAAATCTAGTCCTATTTAAAGCATTGTTAAAATTATAATATATTGCAGATTACCAGTCCTTAGTTGTGGTGGCTTTTATCAGGTTCTTTTTTCCTTTATTCTCACCTGGTACTCTGGCCAGTAACACGCTTCCTGTCCTAGGGCGAGAACACTCACTCACTGAACAGTATCTGTGGAGGAGCACTGTTGTCAGCCCAGGCCAATAGAACACCTCCCTCACTCTGGGAATTTGACCTGTGAAACTGTCAAAAATGTCTTGGTATGCTAATGCCTTAAGAGTCCCTGTCATTGGAACTAAGGGCCCAAGCCCAACCCCTGAAAAACAACCCCACACCAAAATTCCCCCTCCACCAAACTTTACACTTGGTACAATGCAGTCAGGCAAGTACCGTTCTCCTGGCAACCGCCAACCCCAGACACGTCCATGGGATTGCCAGACAGAGAGGCGTGATTTGTCACTCCAGAGAACACGTCTCCACTTCTCTAGAGTCCAGTGGCGGTGTGCTTTACACCACTGCATCCGACACTTTGCATTGCACTTGCTGATGCAAGGCTTGGATGCAGCTGCTCGGCCATGAAACCCATTCCATGAAGCTCTCTACGCACTGTTGTTGTGCCAATGTGAAGGCCACAGGAAGTTTGGAGGTAGCTTGTAGCTATTGATTCTGCAGACAGTTGGCGACTTCTGTGCACTGTGCGCTTCAGCATGCGCTGACCGCGCTCTGTCATTTTACGTGGCTGCTGTTCCCAGTTGCTTCCACTTTGTTATAATACCACTAACAGTTGACCGTGGAATATTTAGTAGTAAGGAAATATCACGGATGGACTTATTGCACAGGTGGCAACCTATCACAGTACCACGCTTGAATTCACTGAGCTCCTGAGAGCGGCCCATTCTTTCACAAATGTCTATAGAAGCATCTGCATGCCTAGGGGCTTGATGTTATACACATGTGGCCATGGAGGTGATTGGAACACCTAAATCCAATTATTTGGAGGGGTGTCCCAATACTTTTGCCAATATAGTGTATGTGCCATGGTGGTTAAGCTAGACTGCTCTCCTGATTTGGAGTACAAAATCATCTTGCTCTATTCTTCTTTAGTCAGAGGCATCCCCAGGCTGGGTGTCACCCAGAGTGGCCGCTGGGACATCATCACACACGCACATGGCGTCATTATGTGTGCGTTATGATGTCACATACGCTTAACTGCTGGCAGAGAGAGGAGGGGACATTCAACCCGGTGGGATATGGTGTGCCGCCAGGTCCCCTCCTCTCTCGTGCAGCTACCTGGCTCTCGGTCCATGACCGAGCGCCCAACTTTTCAGAGGGAGTGACACCAAAATGACTGAAGTCATTTTCATGCCCCCCCCCCTCTGATGGTGTCACCCAGTTCGGGCCTTGTGACGCCAATGTCTTCAGTACATCTCCAACTACATTTGTAGTTTGAAAGAAGATAAGATTGTTTAATGTTTTCAGTTCAGCTCACAGGAAGTCACACGGACACTGCATGGCTGGCAAGACCAATGATAATTCCTGTATTTGTTGAAAATGTTCTTAGCTTAAAAACCTAAAAGTGAATGCAGCCAGCACATATGAGGATTGGTAAGATGCAATATATTAAATTTTTGTTCTCGGGTTAAACATACACTTTAACAAAGCTTGATGTTCTCTTTAGCTACGTGACTTTTAGGAGGCTGGACATTTTTGTTGTGTGAAGATTAATTTATGTTTTGGCTTCAAACTCTATGACCAGAAAACACAGGTCCATGTGTCTCGTGTCTCTCTACCAGCATTTATGACTGTGCTTCTGTATGAAGGCTTCCTGAGTAAACTATATTCAAGGTGGGATAGCTGGCACCCGGCAATGTACGAGGGTGATGGAACTTGGCCAGCTGAGGTAATTCTGAGGTAAAAATAATTATGAATAAAGCTGTTTGTCGGCAACATACGGTCTGCTGGGCGGATGAGTAGATGGAGTTCCAGATGCGTTGGATCACAGACGACCTCAATGTTTGCACAGTCGAAGCTTTACAAAAACGCTACTGTGAAACTTCTCTTCCTTTCTGAGGATCCTGCCCAAATTTTTCCTCTGGACCCCTGAGGTAAATGATGAGATAATAGCGTGTGAAGGCTGGAAAGGATGACAAATTTTGAAGGGTGTCATATGTGCTGCCTAAGCAGCCACACAAAAGGAGTTCAAGCAAATTACAGCAAGAGAGCCTGTATGCTGTCAGGAGAGACATTTTGCAGCCCACTTTTATGCCTCAGACCTGTTAGGTGAGTTATATGGGTTAATGGGTTGCACCAGGGATAGGCAAATTCTGGCCATCTAGCTGTGGTGCAGCTACAAATCCCATTAGGCTTTGCAAGACTCTAACAGCCACAGGCATGACTTCCAGAGGCATATGCGTGATGGACCAGCTGGAGTGCTGGAGTTGGAGTAGGCACTCCTGGGTTCAGGGCCATCCCTTTAATGAGGCCGTCTGAGGTGGTTGGCTCAGGTGAGATCTCATTGGGTCATGTGGGTAGGTAGCAGGTGTGTCTGCCACCCCTTTTTCTGCCAGAGTGTTCCAGGTTGCTAAGAGCTCTTAGAACCTGTGACGCCCTGTCCGTCATCCCACCCAGATGAGCAGCTAGTGACATCACTGGTTGGGTTGCCAGTAGCGGAGCGGGATGCTCTGGCTGGTGTCCCACCCAACTCCTGGCAATCATTAACACCAGTGTGCGGGGCGGGATGTCTTAGGTCTAGCGACACCCCTGCCTCCGTTACACCATTATTGGCATCATTTCAGAAACTGTGTTGCCAATCCAGTTCAGACTTCCATATAACACCATTGAGGTGACAGAGCTGGGGTGGGGCACCAGTCTCACAGTGTAATATTATGTGAGCAGCAGGGTATGTTTACTAGACAAGACAGATGATTTTATTTCCCTTTATATTATAAAAAGGAAACCTGTCATGACAGAAAGATGGAGACTAATAATAAAAATGCTGATAGTGTGGCTATCATGCTGATGCTATTGCTTCAATGCTTTGAGTCATTGACCAGAATCGGGTATGAAGATAAGGACATCTTAAAGTGTATGTCAATATGCCTTACAACTCTGCCATACATGTACATTCCTAGCAAGCTAAACAAAAATGGCAACCACACAAATCAATTTATAACTAGCCTTTTAAAGTAAGGTGCACATGAAAGGACTTTCAGCATTACAAACATAAACATTCCCCAACTTTTTTCGTTTGTACATGTACATTTCCCATGTTTTATCCCTTTAAATAACCTGCAAGTGCAGAAAAATACCCGTTGATCAGCCAGAAATGCACTCAGCTTCTAAAATATTTTTGTGTAATGACAATGCATGCACTGAAATTGCAAGACTTGGTGTCAGCCCTGCCTAGCTGTCTGTTATAGCAGACCTTGCACCCAAAATGCAGATTGACTATTTAAGTTAGCCATACCCTCTCACTTGTTGAACCACTAGTAAAAAGGACAAAAAAAACCACCTGTAAGGGGAAAAAAAAGCCAGATAGAGCACTCACCTTACCACTGTCTTTTGGCTATGGTGCCTAGATGAGGGTGATGTCATACTCAAACGTTCCGTGAGGTCTGGGGAATGTAGAATTCTCAGAATCTCTCTAAGAAGACACTTGCAATACTCAGTATTCCCCAGGATCTTGTCAGAGGATTTTGTCACCCCCTGCACCACGGAAGCCGGGGGAAAGGTGAGCGGAGTGACCTAAAGGTAGAGTTTGGATGGCAGTAATGAGATGATGCACTTTGTATAACATCAATAGCCTTTGCATTGTCATATTAGATAAATCCGCTATACATTCTTCTATTTGCTTTGGGCCATTAGAGGAGGTGAACTGAGTGCACTGGATGTGAGCTGTTTAACAAAGCAATTTACAGGCAAAATCTGCATGCACTGGTATCAAGAGTAACTGAAAAATGTAATAAGGGTAATTAAGGTCAGCTAGAATGAGATGGAAGAATTTTTCTACACTAATCAGCAATATTATTAAATCCATAAAAGCCACATGAGCATCAAAGTAAATTGGCAATATTGCACATTAACAGGAAATAAAGAACTTGTCTAGCTTACCTTGTTTTACCATATGGCATTTTCATCACTTTACATCCACCAATTGCTGAGTTGCTGTTGCCTTTTTAAGTTTCTGGCACTTCATTTCTTGGGTTGCTGGTGCCTCACTTATTGGGTTGCTGGTGCCTCACTTTCTGGGTTGCCGTTGTCTCACTTTCTGGCATACATTGGTGTCTCTTGTTCTTGTTACTGGAATCTTGTCTCAAAGTTAGTGAAGCCCCATTTCCTGAGTTAATGGCATCTAATGTTTTGCATTACTGGCACCTCAGTTTCTAAATTATTGACACCTCGCCAGCTGTGTTGCTAGTGTCTAAAGTTGGCCATACACTGCTCTATTTATTTCATTCAACCCACGGGCTGAACAAAAAAAATAGTGCAGATGCCTCCATCAATGCTACAAGCGCGTTCATCGAGGAATCCCCACTGTTTCTTCTGTATCCTGACAGCAGCCACCTTCTACCGTAAGAATAACTGAACTGAGCCGG
The DNA here is from genome assembly GCF_000935625.1 of Nanorana parkeri. Classification (NCBI taxonomy): domain Eukaryota; kingdom Metazoa; phylum Chordata; class Amphibia; order Anura; family Dicroglossidae; genus Nanorana; species Nanorana parkeri. Next base: position 29,410 of record NW_017306860.1, on the reverse strand, counting down.
CAGCTCATAGGCTCTGTTTGTACAAATATTTTTTCAACCAGTTCCTTTGATCACCTGATCGAGGGAAGCCACCCCCAATTCACACAGTGTATGGCCACCTTTACTTCCTGAACTGCTGGGGCCTTGTCTACTTGGTTACTGGCACCACAGCTTCTATGTTGCTGATATTTAATTCCTGGGTTGCCAGTAAATCATTTCTGAATATTAAATTTACTCCCATAACTGTGGTGCAAATCTATCACTCGTGAATTTTAATTTTGAAGTTTTGTACAGTAAGCCAAACAGCTTTAAATTTCATATACACTGTTCCTCTGAAGATTTTAGTCTCTGAATAGTTGTGAGACTGATTGTCAGGTCGGTGTTGCCTCACAAAAGACAATCAGTCTGGGCCAGTCAGGGCTCCCTCCCTAGGAGACAGATTTGCTGCAGGAACAACATGTGTGTACAGACATGTAAGGAGTGTGTCCTGGCCTGCCAGGCCTTACAAAGCAGTGCTCTGACCAGATTGTCACCCACGAGAAATGAAGTTGGACCCCTGCAAGGATTATCCCACTGATAAAGTGGAAGTAAAGGCAGGTACCAAAAAATTGCTGATAGGCATGCTTTATATGACAGAAGAGCCTGTCTAGTTCTCTTCTGCCATAAATGGTTATTTCTACCATTGGGCAAGTTTTATTTTCTATACACTGAGCTACGCATGCTCAGCTCAGTGCAAAGAACTGGCATGCCTAGATAAAGTAACTCCTGTGGGAATGGGCAGGACTTGTGTCATCGGGGCCCCACTAATCAAGCAGCTGAAAACTTTAAGCCCAGAAAAAGGAAGTGTCGGCAAGGGAGCCCAGCAGTAGAGGGGATTGGTTTGGCAAGTAAGCCTGCCATAAAGTGTTAATATGCTGTGCACACTAGCACAATATGGCTAAAAGCTCCAGTCCCCTTTAAAACAAAACACTTTTCTTCCACTTGTAACAGCCTTAATGTTAAAAAGTGGACAGAAATTTGATAGTGGCCCGTTAAAGTGGATATTGAGCCAAAACAGTATTTTTAGCTTTGGGTAAACTGTAGAAGGGTTAAAACCTGTGAAGTTTCTATAGCTTTGAAAGATGTAGGTGGGATGCACTGGATCTGAAATTGGATTAGTGTGAAGATGAGTCTATACTGTAGAGTACCTGTTAGGCAGCTAACTAGAAAGGGCATGAAAGGTGCCTTGAGTGAACACTGGAAGGTGTAGGGAAAATAAGAGTGCCACAACAAAGATTTAGGAGACCAAAAGTATATTTTATCATAGAAGTCCAAAGACAACAGACCAATGCATTTGGGAGTAATGCAGTTTCCCCTTTCATCAGGTTGAATGGAATGTTGGGCTCATGCGGTTTAATAGCTGGTTGTGTTGTTGGGATCCACAAAACCAGCTAAAGAAACATGTTTTTGGATTAAAAGAGCCAGTTTTTTTTCCTGAGTTGAATAAGCTCTCTATTAACCAACATCTGTCCAAACCAGCAGTTTGAGCCATGATGAAATGGGAACCGTATAGCCCCAAAACGTGTTAAATTGTTGTCTTTGGATTTCTGTGTTGCAGTTTTTACTCTCGGACTGCTAAACGTTTGGTGTGGTGCTTTTTTTTCCCTTTACCTTTAAGGTTTTTTTTTGCTGTGGGTGTCCCCATGAGGAACATTGTCCCTCACTTTGGTATTGGACAGGAACCTAAGGCAAATCTTACCTTAGGTGATTTATAAACAGCAGTAAAATCATCTAACCGCTCTTGATTCTGTCCGAAACTAAAAAGCAAAGTTATGGCTGGAGTTACACTTTAGGTCACTTGGTAGCCTTGGAGTGAAAATTTCTCCACTAGTAGTTCCAGTACACATAAAGATTTCAGTCTCCACTTCCATTTTGTGCTGATTGTTTCCTCTTACTTCCATGTAGCCTCCAACAGGGATGGTGGTCTTGAAACCTCTGGCTCCATCTGAAGCCAAACAAGGTAGAAGAGCTAGTGACAAATAGCACCTCGCGCCAAACCCTGTGTAGCTGCAAGCACTATAAGAAGTGTTACCCTCTGAATATATCAAATTATAATGAGAACACGGTGACAGGGAGAGAGAGTTGTCGAGCATACATTTTATTTGAAGTTTTATTTCTACTTTCCTCATGTGAGTAGTTTTTTAAATAAAGGAGGTTTTTTAATTTTGCGGTTTTACGCTATGGGATGTGACTTATATTTTATTGGATATGGTCATGATGACATGCTGACGTCATTTTCTGTGCAACGATTGTGGAGAGATGGCTTTTGAATAAGATCAATTGGAGACCGATTAAAGCGATTCTAGACCTGTTCAGGTCTATTTATAAGGTGAGAGGCCCACTGAGAGGGGGAGCACCCGGGTGATAATTGGAGTTGACGTATGGACTTTGTACAAAGAACTTTCACAGTGGAAGGATAAAGAGTGTGGTTCACTTGGGACAAATCCTGAGCACTATATACGTGTGATTCCACATTTGTGTATATTTGAACACGGAATATATGATTGAACTTTCCAGAGGATTATTATTTTTAAGAAGATTCATTGTGAACACTTTTTTGATTGCATGTATTATTTAAGCACATATTTATTATAGAGATTTGTTTATGTATTGTTCTAGATGAAGAGCAGCACATTCATTATAATTTAAGGTAGAAGAGCTGTAGGGACCAGGGTTGGCACTTGGACTGTCCTATGTAATGCCCACATGTGATACCAAGCCTCCATGATTGAAAGAGCGGAAATCTAATGAATGAAAGGGGTGTGCTAGGGACAGTCAGGCTGGGGAGGGAAGAGCTATATGATTCTGGATGCCCTCAATCCAGTAAATGAGGTGGACTCTATATGACTTTATATGACTTGATGCAGCTTCTAATGCACACTGTGAGAAGCTCATAGTGTACAATTAAATCAGTGATAGGAATTTCAGCACAGGGGAGGAACCTGTGCAACTGTGCAAGAAGACTAAAGGTCCCCACGCACCTTACGATAATCGTACATTAATCGCGGAGAAATCCCGCAATCGTACGATTATCGTAAGGTGTGTGGAAGCCGTGCGAACTCTATTACTGTAAGGTCGCACGACTTTAAACTTACGAACATGTTTAAAAACCCGCCGAGCATCGTACGATGTTCGGCGGGTGTGTAGCATGTTCGTAAGATAAAAGCCGGAAGGTGTGTGGAAGCCGTGTGACCTCTACTACTGTAAGGCCGCACGACTTTAAACTTACGAACATGTTTGAAAACCCGTCGAGCATCGTACGATGTTCGGCGGGTGTGTAGCATGTTCGTAAGATAAAAGCCGGAAGGTGTGTGGAAGCCGTGCGAACTCTATTACTGTAAGGTCGCACGACTTTAAACTTACGAACATGTTTGAAAACCCGTCGAGCATCGTACGATGTTCGGCGGGTGTGTAGCATGTTCGTAAGATAAAAGCCGGAAGGGCCGGTGTGCGCAAGCGCACACTGCCCATTCGGCATTGCGGTCATTGGAAGCCCGCCCCTCAGGGGGCGTGGCTTGCGAATATCGCAAGTACGATCTGCCTATGCAAGATAGGCAGATCGTACGTTTTTTTAAGTACCTTACAACCATCGCAAGACAAAAGTCTTGCAATGGTTGTAAGGTGTGTGCCCAGCCTTAAGGGAAGGCTGGAGTTCAACATTAGGCTGTTTAACCTTTGACCTTATCTCTTCTCTGATGTAAAAGGAGACAGATTATAACAACATGAAAGCCATACCTCATATACTGTATAACCTGGATATGTTCTTTTTATGTTCAGTAAGCTACCATCAACCTCTGAGTCAAGTAGGATATTAAACAGAGACTTGGCTCTGCTGCATGCAAGGGAAAGTACATTGCAAATGAACAGGGGGGGATATCTAGGCGTTGTGGTTTTATGCCTGCTATACGGTCCATTGTATTGGAAGAATGTCAAGGAAACACACTGATGGGGAGGGGGTGCCTAATAATATGACAGCCAATCCATTTACACTGGGAGGCCCCACTCCACTTAACTGGAAACATACTCAGTAACTTCTGTGCTTTGGTCTTTATTCCATCTGTGTTATCCGAGTTTATTGTCGGGAATATAAACACTCTCTGAGCGTGATTGACTCCCCCGGGATTTGTTTCTTGTTTGAAAGCAACTTATCAAGGGTATCAAAAGGATTTAAAAAAAAAAGCTTTTAATTACTCAAATTGCTGCAGAAATGTAACGTGGTGATTGCCTGAATTAGTTCCATGGCTTGTATTTGTCAACACATTGCCTGTTTTACCTTGTGTGTAAAAAGCCAAAACATTTCATTTGTGCAGAAGTTTTTTTGCTGATTTGAGGTAGCAAAGTTTTATTTTGAAGCTGAACTGCAGACAAACAGCTAAATACAGAGATGAAATACATATACACCGATCAGCCATAACTTTATGACCACCCATAATAAGTAGGTCCCCCTTTTGCCCCCAAAATAGCCCTGACCCATCGAGTTATTAATTCCACTAGACCTCTGAAGGTATGCTGTGGTATCTGGCACCAAGCCATCAGTAGCAGATCCTTTAAATCCTGTTTGCTGTGAGGTGAGGCTTCCATGAATCGTGCTTGTTTTCCTGTACATCTCACCGATGCTCGATTGGATTGAGATCTGGAGAATTTGGAGGCCAAGTCAAATTTTGGTAGATCCTAACCACTGCAGACTGAGAACATCCCCCAAGAGCTGCAATTATAGAGATGCTCTGACCTAGTCATGTCTGCATCACAATTTGGCTCTTGTCAAAGTCACTCAAACCCTCACTCTTGCCCATTTTTTTCTGCTTCCAACACATCAACCTCAGGAACAAAATATTCACTTGCTGCCTAAAATATCCCACCCACTTCAAGGTGCCATTGTAGTGAGATAATCAGTGTTATTACCTTCACCTGCAGGTGGTCATAATGTTATGGCTGATTGGTGTAGGTGACCTACCAAAAGAATTGTATTTCTGCCCATTCAGTCCAGAGATTTACACAGCTCTGTCACACAGCGCAGCTCTGTCTGGCAGGGCAGAAGACCTGATTTTTCTCTGCTGCAGTTAATGCAGCCTGTGACTGGATCCCCCTGCCTGTGACTGAATCAGGTACTAATCGGGTACTAATGTTAAACAAGATGACATGGCTTGCAATCAATGTCCTAATTCGTCCCCAAGGTGTTCATTAGGGTTGAGTGCAGCTCATCCAACCTCATCAAACTATGTTGTTATGCATCTGGCACAGTCACGCTGGAACAGAAAAGGGCCTTTCACAAACTATTGCCACATGGTTGTCTAAAATGTCTTTACATAGCATTAATAGTGAAAGGGTTGAACAAGAGAACATTTTGTTTTCTACAGAAACTAGTTTAGTTGTTTCCAAAATGATAAAACTGAATTCCAGGGCAAATTAACTTTTCCTTGTCTTTTGCATGAAAACATTTAACCTTGAAACTGTCTAGCTAATTTCTTTCATTGTTGCTGTTCTATGGTCCATATTCTTATAATTAGTTTTGTATACACGTATGTCTTTCCAGTGGTTTATGCTCCGCCATCTCCCCTTTCACTGTCCATATAATCTTTTGTTTTAACAATAAACCTTTGAATATAGAGTGAATACACAACTTGCTGTGACTCTTTTTTCCCAAGTACTTGTCTGAAGTTGACAGCACGATCGAATCCGGGGAAACCTTAAAGGAGAACTATGGGGTTAAGGCTTTTCCCCATAGTTCTCCTTAAGGTAATGGGAGGACACAAACTAGCATCCTCCCGTCACCCTAGGCTCAGGCTCAGTATACCCTAGGCTCAGTATACCGCGAGCTACAGCTACAGAAATGTTTTCACGCCGCAGCTGAAGCGGATCCCGACAATTGTGCCAGGATCCGCCCAGCTGCGTGACTGACAGCTGGCTCTGCCTATCCGTACCCGCCGCCCTCCCCCTGTCCGTTCCGCCAGTCAGCGCTGGCCGATCGGAGCGGGGAGGGGGTAATCCAGCCCCTCCCCTGTCACGGCAGAGAGCCGTGACAGGATCGAGAGGTGAGCGAACGCCGGTATGTGGCCGTTTCTCGCCTCCCCACCATTCCGTTCGGTCACCAGGACTAGGGTGAGAATACGTATGCAGTGTAAGCTCCAGACCGACTTGTCAGAGCCTACATAGGGCTATGCACACCTTTCCCAGCACCAGGTGACAGTACTGAGCAAACCAAAAGAAACATAGCACCTTCACATGGAGGAGGGAGAGAAGGTCACATATGCATACCTAAAGTGCTGGGTATGCTCCCAGCCGCCAAATGGATATGCATGGGAGTGAGAAAAGGTGAGTACATGCTGCTGGGCGGGAGGTCGGATAAGTGATCCCTTTTTGGTGCCCTGCATTGGCAAAAGAAAGGTTCACTTTAATAGGAAATATGGCACCACCAAGAGTGTTGCCAGATGGAATATGACAATTCAGATAGGTAAAGAGACAACTTTCTGCTGAGCTTGTGATTGAGCAGAATAATATTACTTTGTCACTCCAAATTCATGCAGGGTGCAAGAATGCTGAATGTTTATATTTGGTATCCATGCACAGCGAAGTGTACAAAGTTCAGAGTCTGTTCCTTTTATTTTAAGATTTATTTAAATTTGATTATATACTGTATATATAGACAAAAAGACAATACATTCTTTCTTAATAGTAATGCAAGACATGCTATATAATCAAGAACAGCAGATCAGACTTCTACAAGCTGTATGCTGTAGGATTTTCTAGAACATTCCTCCTCTGTCTCCACCACTTAAAACACTTTATAGATCTCACCAAATGTACTGCACCTTACAAAATACACTTGGCCTGCATTGTACAGTGCATTCAGAAAAGCACTTAGGGAACCAGTTTCAGGTCAGACAGGAAGCAGTGCCGCACTGAGCACTTCCAAATTACTGGAAAGACTGACAGGCGAGTGGATGCACACCAATTACTTTCAATAGGCTGACTAAATAGAGGGATAGGCCGTAACATCAGAAGTCTCTCAAAATCCAGATAAAGTCAACATTTGCATTGCCTGAAGTGAAGGGCACAGGCATCCAGACACAAGTTTGGACAGTCCAGAGTACAATCTGAACCCAACTCCTGCCACGTTTTATTTCATTAGGGAAGGGTAAGAACATCTGCCAATCTTACTCTTACTGTGGCTATGGAATGTCCCTCAGCGTACTCACACCTAATGCAGGTTAATGGACTTGCAGAGAACGTGATGACGTCAACGGTCCGTAGACCGAGTCCAGGGGAGAAGAGGCTGTGGGGACCGGTCTATCAGCCCAGAGGGAACCAGAAGGTTCGAGGATCAGGTGAGTAATACAGCTTTATTTGAGTCCCAAGACAAAATGAGCACTCAACACTTGCAGTGTGGGGGTAGCCCTACTGCAAGGGTAAGTTTGTGATTTTCCCAGAATTCTTTAAATTCCTTTGAGGAAGGAAAAATAAATCTGATCAAGTGAAGTGATTTTTTAAATTCCCCTGTCTTGATTGGATGTCCATGTTCACATAACGTCAAACAGTGAAACCGACCCTAAGCAAGAAGAAAAGCTTGTAATGACTAATGAGTATATAAACTGCATATGAAAAAACCTTCAGGAAAAAAATATGAACACCATTATAAATTTACAGTATTTCTTCCACACAATGCACATAATGTTATATGGTGAACATTCACAAAACACAAAGCAATACACTTTAAGGGTGTGTAGCAGCTAGATGATTCACACACAGTCCTGAGATTCCCAACGTATCCTGTCAGCTAGATCCTGGTGCATTTTCACCTATCCCACTTCTCTCACACACACACAGCAGGGTAGCATGCCACCACCTGAAGTTTGTCAGCTGACTGGTCTGCTAGGCAACAATACAGATCCCTGACAACCGATCATACAGGCACTAGTAATATAATGCAAAAATCCCATTTGGAGCTATGAATTCTTAGCTTAGTACACAGAAAGCCATTCATTTATTTTGTATATTTACTATCCCTAGGTAGGCTGTGCATAGAAATACGTACAAAAGTGAAAGTTCCAAAAGGCCAGAAAGAAAATGAGACAGGCTCTAACCCTTGGCCAACCACCTTTGGAGGTGTTACCTCACCTGGTGTGAGGACAGTTTTCGCCTCTTGAAGTGGCCAGGGTTCTAGAAGGGCAGGGCTATTCTGCATGTAGCTCATATTGTGTACTAGCAGAGGGAATAACTGTCATGTCCCTGTGCAACTAATATTTTGGATTTTATGAGCGATGGAAGATATGATTGCAGACAGTTTGAAGCCCAGTATAAAAAATGAATGTCATAGGATAGCAGAGACATGACCGCAATGTTGGTGTCTATTAGACCTGCAGCACATTTATCTGAATTGGTCAGGAAGTACATCAGGAGCTGCACTAATTCCGATGTAAAATAAGTGATTTGTAACCCTGCATGACAGGGATGTGCTTGTGAGGAAAATGAATGTTTTGCTCAAGTAAACCTGTTAACATAATCATGCCTGGAGTTGGCCTTTAAGTCTGGGAGAAGGAAGGGGTGAAGTGGAAGCAAAAACTCTTCACCTAAAATCTATAAAGGACACCATACATTGCAGTAAAAACAGCTAAAGTATTATTTATAGAAATATATCGAGAAAATGCAGGAGAGTGACAAAAGGAGCTAGATTAAAAAGGTTTAGCCGTGGACAAGCCAGGGACCCCATCGTTGTAGCTCAGGTAGCAGTAAAGACCCTTTGAGGTGGGTAAGTCTTGTCCTCTCAACCAAAAACCTAAAAATGTCCAAGGTGTACTTGTGCCCTTCTTTATCTTGGTAAAGAGCACTGGTGTGCAAGCAGAGCTGTTTACTTTCTTGAAAAAGTGCCCTGGGAGCCCCTAAAACTGGGCAGCCCTAATATTGAAATTGGAACCGGAGCGCTGATGGTTGAGCTCTGGTTCACCCCTTATTGGCCAGAGGGCTGCCCCTCAGATTTACAAGGCCAATAAGAAAATTCTAGAGCACAAGGGGGTAAGCCAGAATTTGGCCATCAGAGAACTGGTTGAAACCTTTAGATAGAGGGCTCTAAGTTCTAAAGCTCCAAGTGTGCACTGGAAATAAACAGAACTGACATACAGGCAAGGAAAGGGAGAATATCGAGCAAGGTAGAGATAAAAGGAGAAGTCTAAATTAGAGGAGGGCAGTGAGAGAAGGTAAAAGGACAGAAAGGGAGGAGCAAAGAGAACAGGGTAGAGAGAAAGAAAGGGAAAGGAAGACTTAGGTCTCGTTCACACCTAGGCGTATTGCATATGCGCATCTGTCGCACGACTGTTGCGCTTTTTTTGCAGCGATTCGCGGTAAAAAAGCTGCGCGACAAACGCGCGTTTCCGAAGGCTACTTAGCTGTATCCCAATGGAAACACGCAACAAAACGGCCCAAAGTAGTACATGTACCTTTTCAGGCGTGGGCCGTTTTGTAGCGCGTTAGGGACGGGCGGAAATACGCCAAGGTGGGAACGAGACCATTGAATACAATGGGATTTATATTTTTGAGCGTTTTGTAGAGCGATCGTCGAGCGTAGAACGCGCTACAAAACGTTCAGGTGTGAACGAGGGCTTAGATAGAAAGAGATGGGGGGTGCAAGATAGAGAAAGGGAGGGGGGAGTGTGATAGGGAGAGATACTTGTCACAAATGCTTTCTTTACCTGCCATTTTTCTGTGTAGTTTCTACCTATTAAATGGCGAGTTTAAATCTCCTTGGGAATAAAAATGCACCCTAACTAAATGAATCCACTAGATGCACAAAGATGCACAAACAAGCTGTCATCATGAGCGTTGCCCAAGAACAAGATGGATGAACTGCACCTGCTGAGTCCCCAACCAATTAGCAAACAAATCAGAACCCCTAACTGTGGGAATCTCAACATTCCTCACCTCTGTGACACTGAAAAAGGAAATTCTCCTTGGGGAACCTATATCCTGCATGCATACAGCATGACATTAAGGGGGAAGACAGCTGGCCTTATATAGACCTTAAACTTTAAAACACACACCCTCACAGACTAGCGTGGTTGCTGACTAGCCCCGTGATCTTCCAGACTGTGCTAGGGTCAATGCTATTTTCAAAATTATCGCAGGCCCCAGCACTGGTCCCGCATGTGTCCTATTTCAACCTGTTTTTGCCACGGCTATTTTCTGTTTTGCACTATTTGCAAATGTCAGGGTCATGTAACAAGAGGGCACGTAGGAATAACATATTTGTGACGTGTCTGCAGGTGGCAGCTGTACTGTTATTGCTTTGTTAACAGATTCTTGTGCAGCTTTGACAATGAACTATAACACAGCAAAAAATCAAAGTTTTACATTTGTAGGAAAACTAAAAATGTCAGATCATCGTGAACTGATACTTCAACAGGAATGACGTCACATTTAGGCCCTTTTCACATTTTTTTCAAGCGGACCCGATTGAATGCCCAATGCTAGTCTATGGCCGTTTACACCCGGTTACCCCTGAACAGTGTCCGTTTTGACCGACCTGATCATGCTGAATTGGAGGTAATCTATATTAAATGAACACGTCGGTTTACATTTGATTCCCCACAGACAGACATGGGGTCCCGTCACTTCTGTGACATTCAACCCATACTGCTCCGATCAGGAGGGGATCTGTGCATGGATCCCCTTCCGATCAGTCCATGTGAAAGGGGTCTTAAAGTGTATACAAACCCAAATTCTATTTTCTGTATGTTTGACATTATGTCTCACCGTATATAGTTTACGTAAACAAATCTTTTTTTGTGTGAATCTGCTGCAATGTTTCTTACCTGGAAATCCTGCCAGTAGCAGCCCTTTCTATTGCAGGCTGACAGCATTAAACCACTGCCTTGCAATGTGCAACAGCATTGTCACCCTGCCATGTGCACTCCTTAAATTTGCCATTGGGCTGCTTATCATGTCTGCTCATGCTTCCTACACACCTAATAGGCAGCTGATGGGCAACACAAGGAACACACATGCATGCTGACAATGCTGCTGTTAAAGTTTAGTGTGAAAACACAGATCCCTCAACACCCTCCACAATCACCAACATCACCATCGGCACCTTAGTGTTAATAAACAATGATATAACAAGAAAATCCTGAAATATGTGCAGCAAATGATGCCACTCCAGGCATCCATGGTGGCCTTCCATATGCCTTTTGATCACTTGACCACAGCTAAATGTGAGAATCAAAGCTCTGAACCAACCTTTGATTGGATGACTCTGCCCAAACATTGTCTTTAAGGGTCACCGTTAGGGTTGCCACCTTTTCTTCAAGCGAAACCCAAACACTCTAGCGCCGCGCTGACATTTTTTGGGGGGAGAATTAGTTGTGGCTTACTCATATGTAAATAGTGACACCCATTCATATGTAAATATCACAGTTGAGACTATTTTTAGTGGGGGGCCAGTAGCTCCTATCCTAATTTTGGTTGCCCCTGTCTGCCTGACATCTTGTGTCCGGGTTTCTGATGCCATGAAACCCGGACCCAGCATTCAAAACCTGGACTGTCCGGGTGAATCCTGGACAGGTGGCAACCCTAGTCACCATACACCTTACACTGTGCCCTACAATCTTTGTACAATCAACTTTAGACTTACCAAAACTATGCAATATGGGGAGCTAGCTAAACTATCCAATCAGTTTGTATCCAGCCATGCAGGCCTTTGCACTACAAATTCTTGTAGGCAAATTCTGGCCCTCCAGTTGTGCTGAAACTACAAATCCCAACATGCATCTGCCTCTGGGAGACCATTTCTGTGGCTGTCAGAGTCCTGCAATGCCTAATGGGTTGGTGTACATCTAAAGGAGATTGTCTAATCAGATTCTAATGTATGTGTTTAGCTTAACCTCATTATTTCAGATCACACCGGCGTGTGTCTAGGCTTATGAAATTGCAGAAATGTCACCAGCACACCAGTCCTTTTAGGATAGCAAACGCTTCATTTATTGAAGTTCTTTGTCATATGAACAAGCGCTTTCGGGACCACACAGGGTCCCTTCATCAGGCTTTAGCAAATTTATTGTCTAGTCTTATGATCACGTGACCAGCTGCCCAATGTTTTTTGCAGCTCAGTTAGGTGTTGCAGGGATATTTTAAAAATCTTTTGTTGAAACAAGGGCTGAGTGGTCAGGATGAGGCTTATTTCTATAGCAAACAATGTAACTTTAACAAGTCATAATTTACGGCGCTGGCTGTGCAGAATTCCGCGGGCAGGGAGGACGCTGCAGATGAAAGTGTCCATGTTAGGATGACATGTGAGGCCACGTAACATTGGCCCTATTTTGTTCTGTCACTTGTAAGTAGTGAAGTGACATAGTGCTGTGAGTTCATCGAGGTAACACTGATACGGTTTTGTACGCTATCTATTTCAGGACCTGTCCTGCACGTAAGTCAATACACGATCGGCCTGCATCAGACTCATTACACTGTGTCTCGTGTTACGGTTAAGTCCATTTTACCTAGGTGACACGGCTTCACTTTAAGTCACAGAAGAAGGACTAGACTGTGCTGCATCTATTTCGAATTAAGAGTATTTCGGGTAAATGAAAGCTCTCTCTGTGACAGATCTCTGCAGAACATTGGCCATTTGTAGACAATTAGAGAGATTTATTTGCTCAAACCTGCAGCACAATGGCTCAGTGGTCAGCGACACCTTACAGAACTGAGATCTTACAAGACGGTACCAGGAAAGTATATCAAAAATCAGTTTTAAACTAAACTCCAGGCAGATATAAAATCACAAATACAGGTGAAACTCAAATAATTAGAATATCGTGCAAAGTTCATTCATTTCACTAATGCAACTTAAAAGGTGAAACTAATATATGAGATAGACTCATTACATGAAAAGCAAGATAATTCAAAAGCAAGTAGATTATTACATGCAATCAATAAAACAAGGATTGTACATAGAACAATATCGGACCTCTGAAAAGTACAAGCATGCATATGTACTCAGTACTTGGTTTGGTCCCCTTTTGCAGCAATTACTGGAATTACTTTTGCACGATATTCTAATTATTCGAGTTTCACCTGTAATTGCAGCAACCATTAATACATTATTAAATGTTTTTTTTTTAATGCAAGCACCTGAATTTAACTTGGCATCAGCCTCTTGCAGAGAGGATAGAAGAAGCAGCACACGGAGCCAATCTACTGTGCTGCTTCTCCTTTCACTGTCCAGTCATAGCCTGGGGGTGAGGAGGAGACTTGTACGTGGAAGTGAAACTGCAACTCCCCCTACCAAACAGGACAGTGCTGTAGAGCAGAGTTGTGTAAATCAGGAATGCATGGACAAATTGCTAATCCTTTCAGCGGGAAACACAGCTCCCTTATGCGTGGTTTGCATTCTGTCATGAAATCATCCACCAGTTCAGTTGAAGTAATTACCTGTAATGTGTCTGTATACTGAAGTTGATACAGAGCGGATGAAAGTTTAAAGGAAACTTGACATGGCAGAAATACAAGGGCTGCCACTGCTGACCTGCTTTGGAAAATACTACTTTTGCGAGCCTAGCCATGGACCAAAAACAAGTATGAGAAAAGTCATAGAAAAAGTCAGGTGACTTTACCTGCATACCTGCCCCTGATCAGTTACTCAAAGTGTTGAAGCAAGAGAGCATGACAGCCAGGCATTGAGCATTTCCTAAAGGACTGGTGGCCTCCATGTCTTTTCCTGACATATTTAATTCAGGCCTCAAGAGTTTGTGTCTTCTCTATAAGCTGATATTTGGTTCGGGGAGATGTTAAGGCAGGAATACAGGAGGGAGGGATCTCAGGGCAATGACATCATATACTAAAGCACAGTCAGGAGGCGGGGCAGTGGCACACAGTCTGCAGAACTGCAGGTTCTGAAAAGTCCTGCCACCCTTTTTATACTATGCAGCCAGTTTTGGTGGTTTAAACCAGTATATTACTTCTTCTAACATTGATTCTCCTCACTTCTTGTCCGGGTGATAGGAGTCAAAATGAACAGGAAGGGAGGAAGGGAGTCAAGATCTCCCTGAATAGGGCACAAGCAGCAATAAAAACCTATTCATATACAATCCATCCCACACCAATATGTTTTAATGCCTTAGATTTGAGGGTGCATGGTCAAAAGTGATGCCGTGGTAAACTTGAAGATGACATGAACAAGAAGTTGGATGAGATGCGGTACAATCTCAGACTGCTCAAGAGTTTGTTTGTACTGTGAGAGCAATGCGGAATTTCCTTCCGAATGTTGGCTGCATCAGCTACAAGCATTGCTAACTTCAAAAAACACTTACATGAGTTTCTAAGTTTAAAGAATATATAGGGATATGGGAGTTGCTTGCAACATGTACACTCACGCACACACACATATAGGTGGAGCTAGATGGACTAGATCAGTGGTTCTCAACCTGTGGGTCGGGACCCCCTCGGGGGTCGAATTACGATTTGCCAGGGGTCGCCTAGTGGCTCTCGGCCGCCGGGAGAGAGACAGTTTCTCCCGGAAAGGTCGGGACCTTTCTCTGCTCTGTTTTTTTTTTTAAATCGGGGGCCGCCGTAAGTCAGAAAAAAAAAAACCACCATAGGAATGCATAGCTAGATTCCTATTGGCTATTTCAGTTTGAAAAAGCCAATAGCAAACTAGCTATTGCATCCGCCCTCTGATGCTGCCAATCAGCAGAGTGGGACCTGAAGTTCTCCATCAGGTCCCCTTCTAGTGATTGACAGCAGCAGAGGGCGGGTGCAATATGTATGTATTCAAGCAAAAAAATATGTAAAACACACTTCTAGCTATGCATTCCATTTTCCCGGTCCGCAGCTGCAGAGATCGGGAAATGTCTCAGTGCCTGTGATTGGCGCTGTCAGCTTCCTGGCGGGCTCGGCACGTGGAGCTGCGAACACGCCCGAGCCCATCCCTATCAGTGACAGTACTGCGGAGTATGTACCTCATACGTTATATAGCCACACACTTTAAATCCAATTCTTCTAGTTCCAGCTGCAGAGCCCGGTCCTGTCTTTGCCTATAGCAGTGGTTCTCAACCTGTGGGTCGCTGTGCAAGGTGAGAGTCCTCCTCAGCTCTCTCCTAGCGCAGCAGTGTCAGTTCTCCTGCCACGCCTCCAGATGTCGCTGCAGCAGCCGCGTCATCCCTAAATTTTACCTTTGGGGGTCACCACAACTTGGCAAATGTTACCAAGGGGTCCCGGCCCTAGAAAGGTTGAGAACCACTGGACTAGATGGACTCTTCATTTAAAGGAGAATTATGGGGTGAGTTAAAAACACGTATCCCCATAATTCAAGCCGACCGGTGATACTGAAGCTGTTACAGGTTGGCTTTAATGATAAGGAAGTCATCGAACACATACCTACGATTGCTGACTTCCCCATCCTTTCCCTGCAGAGGGCGGTGACTGTCAGTCACCCCTCCCCATGGGAATTCCCCTCTTCCCTCTCTGTTTCTCCCGTGCTGACTGGAAGAACGGACAGGGGACGGACGGGCACAGCTGGCTCTGCCTCTAGAGAGCTGTCGATTAGCCAGCAGGGTGGATCTCAACAGTATTGTTGAGATCCGTCCCCGCTGCGTCGCGGCTCTGCGCTCTCAGTATATAACGGGCAAAAGCCCGCTATATACTGAGTTTTGGTTCACCGGAGGACATTAAAATATGTGCTCCTGTGACCTTGAAGAAAACTATGGCCACAAAAGGTTAAGCCATAGTTCTCTTTTAACCTTACCTACTATGCAACTATGTAACACTCCAAATTGTAACAATTGCTAAATCTTTACTGAGGTCATAAATGCAAAAATAAAAAAATCAGGACACATAGGTCTTCTTTCTCAAGGTGATAGATAAATGTACACTCAGATAGCAACAAATATATACAGCCATTAACCAATCCAAAACCAACCCACTCATGAGATTGCCTATTCACCTGGCTCAATCCCGTGTGTTCATACAGTAGTGGGAGAGCGAACTTGAGTGATATGTGCACTACACATGCATACTTTGCGTGACAAACAAATGTACAAATAAATAGCAACAAATCTATGCCCAAAAGACATAATAGTGGGCCTTAGTCCACCCAAACATGTAAGATAGAAGTCTTAAAGTGACACTAAACTCAGAAGTTAAATCTTATAAATGCATTCAATTAAGTACCTTAACTATTAACAAAAATGAAGACTATTTGAGTATCAGTTGTGGATCCTCAAATCATCTCTGAATTGGTGCTGACACTGTCTTTCCTTCTGAATGGTGGCTACTTTTGTTCCCCATGGTCCCTGTGTGTGTTGTATAGTAGCCACCGCTCCAAGCTCACTCCTGTGATGGACACCAAGCTCACTCCCAAGATGCACTACAATCTCAATACAACGTGAGATTGTAGTCCATCACAGTAGTGAGCTTGGAGCGGTGTCTACTTTACAACACACACGGACCATGGGGAACAAAAGTAGCCACCCTCCAAAGTCAGCATGAATTCAGAGTAAATTTGAGGATCTAAAACTGAATAATACACAAATAAGCTACATTTCTGTTAATAGTTAAGGTACTTGAATGCATTTAAAAGATTTAACTCTTGAGTTTAGTGTCACTTTAAACCTGGAACTTTTCTGGCCATTTTTTTGTTGGGGTTAATTACCTTACCATGTCTTTTTTTTTCCTTCTTAGGATGACCAAACATGCAGAAGAATAAACACAGTACACTATTTGACACTGTTGTGCAAATTATTTAGCCTCAGCACCTAGATTTCTGTACTGGGATAGTAAAGATTTGGTGTGGGTGGATTTCAGTGCTTACATTTGCAGATTATATTTTTAGATGTTCTTTGTGCTATCTCCAGGACTGCAAAACACTGCTACGTTCTCACCGTCTGGAAGGTTGGGGGAGTTTTGTTTCAAAATACCTATCTTCACATGTGGTGTTGGGGCTAAAGGTTAAATAAAATCCTTTAAAGGAGAACTATGGGGTTAGGGCTTTTCCCCATAGTTCTCCTAAGGGTAATGGGAGGACACAAACTAGCGTCCTCCCGCCACCCAGAGCTCAGTATACCGCGAGCTACAGTATACTGAGACGCCGCAGCTGAAACGGATCCCGACAATTATGTCTGAATCCGCCCAGCTGCATGAGTGACAGCTGGCTCTGCCTATCTAGAGGCAGAGCCAGCTGTACCCGCCCCCTCCCCCGTTCGTTCTGCCAGTCAGCGCTGGAGGATCGGACAGGGAAGGGGGGAATCCAGTCACTCCCTTTTCACGGCTCTCAGCCATGACAGGATCGAGAAGTGAGCGAGCGCCGGTATGTGTTCGCTCACTTCCCGATCTACTGAGCCGACCTATGACAGTTTAATTGTCACAGGTCGGCTAGAACTATGAGGATGAGTGAAAATCACTCACCTCATAGTTCTCCTTTGTAATGATCGTACATACAGGAAAAAGTATCAATGTCAATATTTAAAGTACAACTAAAGGCTCCTGTATGGCAGTCTATACAAGTACCAAATCCAGTTACTATGTGGTGCAGAAGGACTTAGACTCAGCCGATCCAACATCTGTATCGGCTGAGCCGAAGCTCCGGCAGCTAACTCGCTGCCGTTCGCCCCTATTCACAATTGGCTTGTCTATTCTGCTCGGTACCTCCGTGGTACTGAGCAGAATAGAAAATCAATGAAAATAGTTGGGAAAAAAAGGTTAACAAAATGTAATTTTTTTTTATAAATAGTAAAATTTTTAAATAAATAAAGACAGCTAGCTCTGCCCAACTGTTTGCTATTGGACGGCACCTGCTTGAGTCTTCTAGCAGATCGGCAATTAATAACAACTGGGCAGAGCTGGCAGTGACGTCACGGCTGGCTCCGCCCAGTTGTTATTGTCATTTGGGGACGCTGATCTGTCATTAGAACTGGGCCCGCAAATGACAGCTGTCATTTGCGGGGCGAAAGGCCGGCCTTTGGCAGGCCATTTGCCCCTCTTCGGCTTTCACTTCGGCTCAGTCGAGCCGAAGCATATGCCTTCAGCTCGGCTGAGCCTCTCGGCTGCCTTCAGCTGCTGTACGGGCTATTGTGAATAGCCTGTACAGCAGCCCTTCACAGCCCTTCACTTCAACCTAAGTGAGCCGAAGGATCAGCCGAAGCTACGGCTGGATCCTTCGGGAGCTTTGTGAATTACCCTTTAAGTTGTGCAACCTCCTCTCTCTGCATTCAGAAACAGACTCTAAGGCAAGTTAGATCCTGGTGGCTGTAAAAAAGTTCTTAAAGCTGATGTCTGGGCAAAATAAAAACAAAACATATTCAGTACATCTCTGAAATGCATGCACACTTCCCCATGTTTTGTGACTCTAAAGTACTGCAAGTGAAGAAAAACACCTAGTGATCTGCCAGAAATCCAGTAAGCTCCTAACTTCCTGTTTAAACTGACAACATAATGCATCTGCTATATTGAAATTTTATGCAGTGTTATCAGCCCTGTTAATTTCTCCCTGCCTCATCAACTCTATGACGAGCTTCTCCCTCTTTCTCAGCCAGTGACAATACTGGTTCTTCGAAGTAAGGAGATGCAAGTGACCTCCTCCAATGTAACAGCGTGAGGGTCTAATAGCCAATCGCTAGGCCTGTGCACTGACAGAGCTCACATCAATTGTCCAACACTAGAGGAAAGAGCAATGAGGAAAAGCTGGTATTAGGGAGACGGGGGCAATTTGCAAACACACTTTCACCAAATGGGCCAGATGACACTTTCACTTTAAAAAACACCAATTTTGTCTTCCCTATGGACGTCAATGGATTTTGTTGAAATGACAAAATGTTGCCAAAATCTCCTGATTTTCAAAAAGAAAACTACCTATTTTTCTTATCCCCTTTAATTAATACTTCCCTTGAGAGGAGGAATATCCTTTAGATGAGCTCAAAGAATTATGACTAAATCCCAACATTTGTAAACCAAAGTCTACCAAACTGCATTCCAAGATATTACTGCCCACTGTGCAATCATGGCCTGCAGGATCACAAGACACCTAATTTGGGTTTTCAATCAAAATAGTTGGAAAGTTCTCCAAGGATTGCCTTCACTTATAAAAACAGCTGGCTTGGGACAGATTATAAAAACGATTCATATTACAGCCAATGGCATTTAACCCTGAATTAAACTGGAACACGAGAGCGGAGAATCCCTTATGCTAACGCTCATTCAATTACCTTGTGAATCATTCATTCATATATTATTATTATACAAATACAGAAGTAATTAATAGGGTATTTATAACTCTCCATGCATAACACAATAAACTGACCCTGACAAGCAGGACATTCCCATGCAAAGGACTCTTGGAGGACATTAAGACTATAGACTCCTCAACAGACAGAACAGGTCAGCGCTGGCAGCCAACTGTATTGGATTTCAAGAGCCTCTGAGTGCCCTTTAGGATGACATTTCTCGAGTAAAGGGATTTCACAAAACTTAGAAAATGATTTATCATTCCATACACAGTATTAGTGCTTATTAGCTGATCTCAGCTCTAATGTTTTGGAGCATGTTGATCTCAGTGGGAGTTTCTTTGCAGATGTTGGTGGACTGTGTCAATAGTTTTCACATCTACAAGGTGAATATGGTTTGAAAGGCATTTACGTTAGTGTTAGGCTAATGTTAGAGTCAGGGGTTAAGATAGAAGTTTCACCTGAAGGGTTCCCACACACTCTGCAGCACATAGCTATGGAAGGAAATTTTAATTGGCAGGATTACACTCTCCAATGGCTATTGTTACCTTTTAGATGCGCTTGTCTCCATGCTTCTCCCCTGCCACCTTGTTTACACTTTATAGACCAGGGAAAATTAATTATTTGCTCTTCTATGTGCTGGAATAATGAGAGTAGAGCTCCCAACTGTATATCTAATATATGCAATGCATGGATAACCAAATTCATCCAGAAAGATCTCTTCCAGTGGTCAGGTTTTCCTGCACATCTGCCTGTCATATAAACTTTATAAGCACCTTTACTAAGGGGGAAAGAAAGCATTGGAAATAAAGGAATCATATGCATATGAGACAGATATAAGATATACTGTAGATAAATAGATGTGGATAGGTAGATAGATAGAGAGAGAGAGAGAGAGAGAGAGAGAGAGAGAGAGACTGGAGACTACAATCGCTAAAATCTGATAAGTGACCACGTCATGCCCCTGGAGGGTTGCAGAGCAGTGCAGGGACTGGCTCTAGACCTGTGCTCAGCAAATAAATGGAGGAATATTGATCACCTTTGAAAATGGATAATGATACCCAAGTGCTTTATTTTCTTGCTGTCTTAGCACAATATCCTCTTTAGACCTCAGTAAATTGCCAGATCACAATACTATTAAAACCGTGCTCCAATCAGGCTGCATTTATTGCATGCCTTGTCTTTTTTTTTTTTTTCTGAAACGATAATGACTAATATCAAATTTTCTCAGAATTCGTCATCTTTTTCTGATGAGGCTGAGACAATTTCTGCCACTAAAAACAGTAAGAATTCAGTAAGAAACAGTAAGTGATTCAGGTGAACATTCTGCTCATACTTAAAGGCACCAACAGGATTTAGGCTTTTTGTTCATAGCACTGGGTTCTGCCTGTATGATTTCCTTGTCTTAAAGAAAAACTCCAGACAAACAACTGAACAGGCAGTTGTTATATATATATATATATTATAGTTAGTGTTTTACCTGTTAATGGATTTGCAATTCTGTACAGCAAATCTTGTGATACACAAGGGAAGACACACACTTACTTCCATGTAGTAAAGGATCAGAACCCTAGCACCTCCAGTTTCAAGCTTCTATACTGCCCATATTATATTACCCTAATTGAATTTTGCTGACTTTGCTTTTGACTGAAATGACACAGACTGCTATAGCTAAGCATACACCACAATCAGCCTGACCATTAGAAATAAGCCACAATGCTCCAGAATTCTCTAATCTATTCATATCCACCATATCATCACAAACAGCATTTTGGAACCCTGATGAAGAAGCCTTTTGACATTTTTTGGCTTGCTATCTTGGATTTCTATAATAAAATATATATTACTGAATTTCAAAACCATTGGTGTGGCATTCCTGATTTCCTGCACCTCCTAGGGAGATCAAATCTTTATTATTTTCCCCTAATGTCCCATCGCAGAGACGCCACGTGAAGTGATGTAGACAAAGACAGCAATAAAACCTAATGGCAGTACTACCCCTTTAATATCTAAATTAAAAAAAGGTAAATTTGTTACGTTTGAGACCTCACTGGAAGGGTTTTTTTTCCTTGCTTTCTCTCCCAGTGACTTCACAGGAAGGGAGGTGAATTCTCTCAAATAGGAACACAAGCAGCATTTGTTGAAATTGTTATTGAAATAAAAGTAGAAAGTCGTTTTTTAGCTGAAAGCTACAAAGTGATTCAGTCTCGTTCCAAACCCGGCCCCATTCTGTCTGATCACTTTCTGGAAAGGTCAGAAGTGGCCTGTAAGATTTCCAGACACACTTGTTTCAGAAGCAGTGATATAAATCGTAGGCTGCGCAGACATTGCATCGCATGTTCCGGGCTTGTAAGCTCCCCTTCCAAAGAGCACCTGTATAAACCAGTATTGTGCAAATGCAGTAGGGAGGTAAATAAGCAATGTTTTTTTCTAATAATAAAGTATTTTCTCATAGTTACGTTAAAGTACACCTGTCATGAACCTGCTAACTGCCTGACAGGTATGCTGGTCCAATAGCTGTAATGCTGTCTGAACATTTCATCTTAACCTAGTAGGCAGATAGGAAAAGTCAGTGGCAAGGCAACTTTAATAGTTTAATCTGTGGAAGAAGCTTGGATGGATGTATTCCTAAATGCACAGAATATTACTGGATATTGAGTTCTTAGAGGTATATTAAGCATTAGAGATTGTGGATCCAGGGAATATCCGATTGCCTTATGGGATCAGGAAGGATTTTTTTCCCTTGTTGGAGCAAATTGAAGCATGCTTTATAGGGTTTTTTTTCCTTCCTCTGGATGAACATTTGATATTTGTGGGCATAGTGTTCTGTTTAGGCGTTTCTTTCTTTTTTTCTCTCTGCATCTCTATAGGGTGGACTCGATAGACTTGTGTCTTTTTTCAACCTGACTAGCTATGTAACTATGTGACTATGTAAAACCCTTTAGAGGTAATTAAAAATGTTGAATAAGCCTGTCTGAATTGGCCTACCCTAACTTTCCAACAACATAAATCCTAGCCGTGCCGGACTGATTTAAAAGCGTCTGTAAAGGTACTTGTTTTGTTTTTTTGCAAAGAGTAGGTAGTGATTACAGTGCCGGTCCAGTTTTTATTGCTGTCTCTGTCCCCACTGGGAAGAGTTACCCCTCTGTTTTTCCTGCTGGCCAATGTCTCTGAGACAGAAAGTGATGGGAAATTCAAAATGTTAGAGTTGTCACCAAAGAAAAAAGGTTAGGACAAAGGTTCAGCTGATAACTGCCTAAGATGGAATTCCCTCACTTTGGGGAGCTTTCCTCTAATTTTCAATTTTTGCCTATACATTTCTAAGGTGCATTTAAAAATAACAAAAAAGGGTAACAAATGTAGGTAAATGTTGCATGGTGGTGGCATACACTAAACAGGGAAAAAGGTTTGGACTGCTGACTCCCCCCCCTTTTGTGGCTATAAGGGCCTTCAATTCTTTTGAGAAGGCTTTCCACAAGATTTTATGAATTTGTGGCCAGCCAAAATTGTATTTGTGAAGTCAAGTACTGATGTTAGATAAAAAGACCTGGCTCCAATTCCTACTGAATGTATTTAATAAGGTTATATCTGCTGCAGGCCACTTGAGTTCCTCCACTCCAGTCTCATCAAACCATGCCTTTATGGAGCTGGGGCACAGTCATGCTGAAAAACAAAAGGGCCTCCTCAAAAATGTTGCCACAGGGGTAAAATAGGGACAAAATTGTCTAAAATGTCTTTGTAAGCGGAAGCATTAACAGTACCCTTCACTGGACTAACCCAAACTCAATAGTTTGAAGAGGTTTCTACATACATTTGGATTTATTGTATGTTTTTGGCCAGGTGTCCCCAACTTATGGCCATATAATGTATTTTCTTGCATGGAGCTGCCATCCTGCTTAGTAACTGCATACAAGTAACTAAGACGTGCAACAACATCTAATAAAAGGCTGCACAGGACACTGTCTGACACACATAAGGCCATTTGATGGAGAACAAATGTATAGACATGGGAGATACAATTATGGAATTATGACGCAGTAAGCATATAACCATAAAAACATCACATAAAAATTGCTTTCTGGTGACCTCTACAAGAAAAAAGCCTAAACATAGAGTGTACAATACGTTCCCTTCAACATTATGGCAGTTCTTATTTTCCGTTTACTAGCCCTTTAATAGAGTGCTGTTATTCCCTCCAATGGGACTTTGGCCATTAAAATTTGCAGCACTTGCTAAAATGCAGCATTTAATGTTTGCAGACACACACACAATACTGTACCAAGTAACGGACTCTTTCCAAGGACTGTAACAGTCTTAATGCTCTTCTTCCTTTTAAATTTTTAATCAGTCCATTTGTTAGGGCAGATTTTTGTATTTTAATATCCCTGTAAGGCAGAAGATGCATATCAGAGCTTCCTGACTATCACCAAAGCCAGGAGAAAGAATGGAGGGTGTGGGCCGAGAGAGACTAAGAAAGGAATGGAGGAAGGCTGGAAGGAAGAACAAAGGGACAAAAGAAAAAAGGAAAGAAGGAAGAATGGAAGGGAGAAAGGGAAAGCATGAAGGCAGGAAAGAAGTGGGAAGAAAAAAAGAAGGAAAGAGAAAAAGAAAGGAAGAAAGAAGGAAAGGGAATGAGGAAGGGAGTGGGGTAGAAAGGAAGGAAGGAAATGAGGAAGGGAGTGGGGTACGAAGGAAGGAAGGAAAAGGAAGAAATGGTGGTTCAAATGAAGTAAAGTAAAGTGAGGAAGGGAGGGAAAGAAGAAATGAGAGAAGAAAGGGAGGAAGGAAGGAACATTGTTATCACAGTGTCTTAAGGAAGGACTTGGTACCTATAGTCATGTCTTCTGGAAATCTGAGATTTAGAAAAGGGGAGCCTTTTCAGCACCACAAATTGGAGGTAAAAGACACACGCTTTCCAGTTGTCATCCAAAAAATAAAGATACTTTCTAATACACGTTGTACAGTACAGGCAATTATATCTCCAATAAGACCGGACCACTGGATCATAATACTTTTTTTTTTAACTCTCTACAGACATCAAACATTACACACGCACCCCAACATTTTCTGACAAGTGACTGTGAGTACAGTACAATTCTATTATACTCTATATGGCCACATATTCCATCCAGACTCAAGATATACTAAAGATGTTGGATGTGCAGTTACTGTATGTTATATGGATACCATGGGTTATTTATAAAACATAAATGCATGGTTATTCATCCAGTGAAACTGCATGTACATTCGTTCTGTGCAAATTAAAGTGACACTAAGCTCAGAAGTCAAATCTTAAAATTACATTCAATCCCCTTAACTATTAACAAAAATATATCTTTTGTGTATCACTTGGCTGCAGATCCTCAAATCATCTCTGAATTGGTGCTGACACTGTCCTTCCTTCTGAAGGGTGGTTACTTTTGTTCCCCATGGTCCTTGTGTGTGTTGTAAAGTAGTCACAGCACCAAGCTCACTCCCATGATGGACTTCAAGCTCACGTTTAGTTTTCCAATTTGTATTGAGATTGTAGTCCATCACCGGAGCAAGCTTAGTGCTGTGACTACCTTTCAACACACACAAGGACCATGGGGAACAAAAGTCGCCACCCTCCAGAAGGAAGGACAGTGTCAGCACCAATTCAGAGATGATTTAGGATCTACAGCTCAGTGATACAAAATTATGTCCAGTATTGTTAATAGCTGAGGTGCTTGAATGCATTTTTAACATTTAACTGTATAGTGTCACCTTAACTGTATAGTGTCACCTTAACCTCCCTGGCGGTATGATTAGCAGGATTTTAGCATGCCAAAGCGGTAGATTGTTTTTCATGGCAATTTGTTGTTTTATATTTTAGGCCTGTACAGGGACAAGGTAAGTGACACTTTTGCGTAATCCCGAGTGTGGTTCGGGAATACCGGAGGGGGGGTTAACCAGCTGTTGTGAGAATGGGGCAAAACATTTTTTTGGCTTTTTTCTATTTTTATCGAGTATATTTAGGTTATTGCATATATTTCTTGGGCAGCACAGTGGCTCGGTGGATAGCACTTCTAACTTGCATCCCTAGGAGGTCCTTGGTTCGTATCCTGTCAAATGTATTCAGGCTAATGTTTTAGGCTATTTTTGGTCATATGTAATTAGGCAATTTTTTTAGGCTATATTCTCTCTTCTGGTCAACTGTATTCAGTTTACATTCGTTGTAGTAATGACTCGCCACCCGGCTTCCTGATTGGCCTGGAACCCGGCTCCATGCTCCCTGGTGATAAGGGAGCATGGAGCCTGCTTACCGGCCAATCAGGAAGCCGGGCAGGGTGTAATGACTCGTAGCCCGGCTTCCTGATACAGGAAGTTCGGTATTGGGATAGGCATTGGGAGCATTTGGGGCGAGTACAAGCACTCGCCCAATTTCTCGGTATCTGTACCGATACTTGTATTGGTGCATCCCTAGTATTTAGGCTATTGTTTTACCATACACAGCATAATGGCTTGTGCACAGTGGTGCTTCTGCCTTGCAGCACTAGGGGGTCCCCGGTTTGAATCCTGGTCAGGGCAGTGTTAGTAAGTTCTCTCTGTGCTTGCATGGGTTTCCTTTAACACTCCAAATGTACAGCATCACAAGCATCAGCACAATATGCATATGTTCTTTATCCTATATAATTACCTGAGCTGGTGAGGACCAGCTGCATTTCAAGCTGATTCCTCATTTATACCTTTACCAGCACAGGTAATCAGACATGAATATATACTTATACAAATCGGCTTCTTACTCACTCTGTTTGTTGACATTTGATGCAATCAGTCTCTCCCAGATACAGTGTATGCAAGGGATACAGAGTTACATTATCTCCCAAAGTTATCAGACAGCAATCCCTGCCTTACTGATTACTATTGTTACTTCTATATTGGCTCCTTCTCAGTCCGTGATAGCTCTTTAGACATCGATGTGGGATAAAGAGCATGTGCATGTTGTGCTGATGCTTGTACTGCTGTACATTTGGAGATAGGTGCCGCAATAACATACCCACAATATTTTTAAAGGTCTGCATTTTTATCTTAAAGTATTACAGTTTTAGCTCTCATTCACACGAGAAACAGGCGGCCCGTACAGATCCGTGCTGCGTACGCCGCCCTACACTCACCTGACCTGCGGGTGCGGGTGTCCATACTTGTACACTGACAGGATGGATCCTGTTTGCGTCCGAGCAGGGACATCCGCACCTGTACGGACGTGCAGGTCGAGTGAGTGTAGGGCGGCGTACGGCCACGTACTCCCATAGAGAAGGACAGGCTGCTGCGTGCAATCACACGCAGCACCTGTCCTTCCTGAGAGCGGCCCGATACAGCCGTGCACGCAGCACGGATCTGTACGGGCCGCCCGTTTCTCGTGTGAATGAGGGCTTTTAATCACAATCGCTGTGCTGCATATTTTATTACACACAAGCGATGAAATATGGATGCTTTTGTACTATTATTTTTCTACAGAAGAGAAAGTAGCCTAAAAATATTCGGCCAGAAGGGAAAATAGCCTAAAACAATAGACTAAACACATTCGGCCAAAAACAGACTAAAACAATAGACTAAATACATTTGACCAAAAATAGCCCAAAACTGGAGCCTGAATTTATTCGCCCAGAATGAAAATAGCCAGAAACAATAGTCTGAATAAATTCAACCAGAAGAGAAAATAGTCTAAAGCGATAGGCTAAATACATTTAACCAAAAACAGCCAAAAACTATAGCCTTAATACATTTGCCCAGAATAGAAAATAGCCTAAAACAATAGCATTATTAAAAATTCATTCCTTTTAAAATGTACAGCAGTACAAGCATGAGCACAACATGCATATGTTGTTTATCCTACATCATTTACCTGTGCTGGTGAGGAGGACCAGATACAGTTCAAGCCTGAATCCTAATTGAACCTTTGACCAAAAACAGACTATAACAAAAGCCTGAATACATTGCACCAGAAAAGAAAATTGCCCAAAACAATAGTCTAAATACATTTAACCAAAAATAGCCTAAAACATTAGCCTGAATCCATTTCACCAGAAGAAAAAATTGCCTAAAACAATAGTTTTAGACTTTAAGAACAGATTTTGCCCCATTCTCACAACAGCTGGTTAATTTGCATAGAAAAAAATGTACATGCAGTTTAGCTGGACAAATAGCAATGTAAAATTTTTAATAAACGAATAAACCCCTATCTGCCTGATCCTATCATTTGGTTGTTTTTTAGTTTTTGTTTTTTTTAATAAAACACACGAGGCAGTAAAGGGCATAAAAAATGAGCAGCTAAACAAGCTCTTTGTTGAGTCACAGCACACAGTGAAAGGGACTTGGTCCCAGACAGAAGCACTGGTAGCTGCTAATAGACAGTTCACCCCCTTCTGGTCCTAACTGGGCCCCCCTTCTGCCACAGGCCCTATGGCAGCCACGTGGGCTGCTATGGTGGCAGGTCCACCACTGGCCATGACACCCTAAAGATTCTAGACTGAAATACAGTGGGACTTGTAGCATAACATAACCAAAACTTTGTGCAGGCTCCTCTCCTGTACTGAAATGGCTTACTCTGATTTCACTGCACAGTGTGAGCCTCTCAATGTCACGTGGCTCTTTGATCTCAACAATTTGCAGTGGAAGTGGGAGTGATAGCATAAGTTTGTAAAAAGGTCATTGACCTCTGCTAGCCTCCTATGACATGTTTCAGTCTCTCACTGTCTTCTGCAGCATGTCTCCAGTCTCTACCCAAATCTGTGGCATGTCTCCACATCTGTCTAGTATCTTTGCAGTCGCTGACACTTCTCTCTAGCATTACATGTATACTGAACATCATGTGCAGCCCTTTGGTGATGTTGGTGGCCGCAGTTGAGACCCCCTCATACCTTTTAGGCCCCATTCACATTGAGCGATTTGCAAATCGCGCGTTTGTCGTCCGATTTACATTTTGCGCGATATCGCACGTTTGTTGCGCGATATCGCGCAAATGCTTGCATTGAGCAAGCTAGAATCGCGGCAACATCCGCTCCAAAAAGGGTCCTGCTGTAGCGACGCACGACCCGCGACAGCGACGGACAGAGCCCCATTGAGATGCATTGGAGAGCGATATCGCGCGGTAAATAGCCGTGATATCGCGGGAATTACCGCACGATAAATCTCTCAGTGTAAATGGGGCCTAAAGTTGACAACCACTGTTTTAAGCCAACACCTTATTATGGTCATAAAGATCTTCCACAAAATGTAAATTTTTCGATCCCCCGATAAACCATGCCCTTTAATTTACAAAAGCACAAATGAGCCGCATTTAAATACTTTGTCAAACTCTTGTAGGCCTGAAAGGATTCACCTGTGGTTTTATAAGCATTTTTTTTTAAAAGGACATATCTTACCAGCAATAGATCCATAGCAGGATCTAATTCCATAACAACCTTTATGTGCCGCCCCAATAGGGGCATAGAATATGAGATGCATAGCCTCAGTTAATATTAGCATTGTTATATAGGTTAGAATTTATATAGTGTGATTTGCCTAACTATTTTCTCATAGCTAAATTCATGTGTTATCCTATGCTGCCATCTAGTGGCCTTTTGTTGTAACAAACATGCTTTCTGTAATTATTCCTCATGTGACGATGTATTTCCCCCTAGTGTACGCCCCTTCCTGCTTCCTGTGTGCAGTACTTCCTGTGTCATGGCACAGCTACTAGCCACATGTAACAAGGACACACATGTAATCTGCACAGTACGTAGGAAAGGCATCATTTTCTGACCGCACAATACTATAACCGTTCAACTGCTGTTCCTATCATCTGCTGTAACCTGATGTTAAAGAATAAACACCTCTTTGAATGAATCGGTATTGACGAGTTCAGCTATCTGACGAGGATTGTCCGCAGTGAGTATATCTGCTTATACAGGCCAGGCATAGAGGTCTCAGCAAGGGATATATTTCGCTATCACAACGATCGGAGTCAGAATACTTTACATACAAAGGACCCTATACCCCCATACATGACTAAACCATTGGACTTCATCCTAATACAAATCTGTAACACTAAAAACATAGAACGCTACACTTTCAACTTGACCTGACCACTAGACATAATCATAACACAACTTCACTACACAATGTACGACACCTCCAACACAACCTGACCATGAGACATAATCATAACACAACTGCATTACACAATGTACAAC
>NW_017306859.1:1015103-1015510 GCF_000935625.1 Nanorana parkeri | reverse complement strand
CAAATATGAGTATAGGTTCCCGTAATACCACAATTCCTCCATCATAGTTCCGACCTATATGGGTACATTTTATGCATCCTTTCAGGTGTATAGTACCATCGGGCTAGGAAACGGTACATTGTATCAGTCACCAAAGCGCTGATAGACGAGAGAGTATTAAGACGTATAATTGTTTGTTTTTGTGGTTCCGTCCAAGTAATTTCGAGTTCCTGCTCCCACTGCGTCATATAACGCGGAGCAAGATTTGGTTGCTGGTTCAATAGGATCTTATATATTTGGGAAATACCATGTCGCGGTGGTTCAATCAAATCAAATAGTTTTTTCTATTGGTGTAAGTTCAGGTAGTGTGGTATCCAGAAGTAATGGACGCGGGGATGAACAGCTGACCGAATGACGGAGGGGGGGCG
>NW_017306859.1:1010823-1014591 GCF_000935625.1 Nanorana parkeri | reverse complement strand
CTGAGATCCGCATTAGACATAACCGTCGACTGTTACAATATGCCTCTTAGAGGATATATTCAAAATCTCCGATTTAGAAAGGTTAATTCTAAAGTTGGATACCCTACCAAATACTTCAAATTCTTGTATCAGTGAGGGTAACGATATCTGAGGTTGTGAGATGAAGAATAAAATATCATCCGCATAAGTTGCCAGCTTATGTTCTGTATTACCCACACTGATACCCCCAATATTCCTATTGAGTCTAATCGTAGTAAGGAAAGGTTCCAACGATAGGGCGAACAGCAAAGGGGATAAGGGGCAACCCTGTCGCGTACCATTTTGTAATGTAAATTTTTCCGACAGGGTTCCGTTTACCTTAATTTGTGCCATAATGTCATTATGTAGAGCCATTACCCCCATTATATATTTAGGTCCCAAACCCATTATTTGCAAAGTAGCCCGTAGATAGTCCCAGTCAACTCTATCAAACGCTTTCTCGGCGTCCGTAGATAGCAACAGGATGGGATTTGGGAGTAATGAGGCCTGATGTATTAAATTAATCGCCCTCTGGGTACTATCCCTTGCCTCTCTGCCGGGTATAAAACCCGTTTGATCATTTGTTATTATCTTTTTAATATCTTTATTGAGTAACGAGATTGGCCTATAGCTACTACAAATGGTTGGGTCTTTACCAGGTTTAGGAAACATAGCTATATATGCATGTAATGTTGAAGAATTTGGGAGGGAGCCGTTCATGAATGAATTAACATACTCACTCAAGTAGGGAAGAAGCACCTGTTGAAATTTTTTATAATATAAGGCCGTGTAGCCATCAGGTCCTGGGCTTTTGCCATTGGCCAAGCCTGTTATGACCTGTCGTAATTCTTCCGTACTTATGGGAGATTCCAATACATCCATATGTAACTTGGACAAAGAGAGAAGAGGTGTTGTAGTTAAATAGTTTTGGATACGATCTATATGTTGTTCCTTAGTTTGGGTTGTGGCTTCGGTTCTCACATTATATAAGCTGGAATAATAATCTTTAAATACGTTAGATATCTCCGACGTCACATTTACCATAACGTCTTGTTTATTTTTTATTTTATCCACAAAATTGGAGTTTTGTCGGGCTTTTAGTAATTTAGCCAGATGTTTCCCAGGTTTATCACCCAATTCATAAGAATATTGGTTGAGATAATTGAGGGATCTCTGGTATTTAAAAGACAATTCCTCTTTAAGATCTACCCTTGTTCTTATTAATTCTGCTAATGCCTGGGCTGTCCGGGATCTTTTATGACTCCTTTCTAATGTGGCCACCCTTGTTAGGAGTTCTGTTATCCTGCCCTTTTTTTCCCTCTTTATACGCGCCCCATGGGAAATGAGAGCTCCTCTAATTGTGGCCTTATGTGCCTCCCAGACCATACCCGGTGATGTACCTTTCTCTGTATTTTCATTAAAGTAATTAGTGAGATCTCTCGTTATATCTTCCACCACCTTCTTATCCCGCAGTAGAGCCTCATTTAGTCTCCACATGCCTGTCGGGGGCATTCTCCCCGAGAATCTCACGGTCATCATCACCGGTGCATGGTCTGATAGGGTAACAGGGAGTATTTTTATATCCTTTACGATCCCAAGGTGATAGTGATCCACAAACATATAATCCAGCCGTGTGTATGTATCATGTATTGATGAATATATCGTATAATCCCTTTCATGTGGGTGGTGAACCCTCCATACATCTACTAATTGCATCGTATGTAGTTGTGTTTTCAAAGATTTAAGCCGTTTAGCAGCAATATGGGATCGCCCTGTTGATGTATCAAGGGCGGGGTCCATATGAATATTTAGATCTCCCGCCAGTATTACCATGCCCTCCTGAAATTCCGCCAGTAGCCGCAACGTTTTACGGAGGAATATTATCGTTTTTTTATTAGGGGCATATATTGAGGCCAACGTTACTACCTGATTGTCTATTGTTCCTTTAACAAAGAGGTATCTCCCATCCTGATCTATTAATGTGGATATGCATTTAAATTTAACGTTTCTATGAATGCCGATCGCCACCCCCCTTGACAAATTTGAATCTGAGGTACCATAATACCATACAGGATAATATGGGGAGTAAAGGCGTATATGTGTACAGTGCGATAAATGTGTCTCTTGTAAGAAAGCAATATCACACTGTAGTCGCCTCAACTCATGTAGCAGTTGATGCCTTTTAATTGGTATATTGAGACCCCTGATGTTATATGTCAACATATTAAGATTGGCCATCAGCATCCAGATCCGTGCTATGTTTTTTATCTATCACATTAGTACCGGATATTCCCCCAAACATATATATAGGCAAAAAAATAATAAAAAAGGGATTTAAAAATAGGAAAAAAAAACATTAAACACACAAAAATTAACCCTTATTAAAGGGCAATCTAAACAACATGTAACACAACACATATCATAACCGATAGGGGTTACCATACTTGTAACCATTACCTGAATCCTACTACTGGACTCGTGCTAGCTCTCTAAAGCTCTTATCGCACGTCATGGGGAGCGTGTCTGAGCCATCTGGCCGCCCTCTATCTCTCCCTCCTTCCTCAAATTGGGAAGAGGGAGGTTCACGCCACCACATGCCCGTACACCCTGCCCGCATTTATTTTATTACACCCCTCGCTTTACATCAGTAAATTGGTGGGGGTCCAGGTGACCCAGATTTCTTACATTAATGACAGGGCGATCTTTACAAGTAGACAATTTAAGGAAAAGAAGAGTAATACAATCATTTCAATCTAATATGGGCCCCCATATTTCTAGGTCCTATTTACCTGCCCATATCCTCTAATCACCACCATCCCTATCCCTTCTAGTGAATATTCTAAATCTTCAGACACACTTGGGATCCAGATCTCAGTGTCTGTGCTCATCGGGCCCTGTTTGAAGATAGGGACTTTTCACTCACTCGGCCTTTCTGTTGTATATTGTCCCCCACTAGCATCCAGTCACTATTCAGCAATGGATCCCCGTCCACTATTACTTCTTGCCAGTCCGGTAATCGGGGAACAGCGATGGATAGGCTTTCGCAAAAATGCTGAAGTTCTCCCGGAAACCGGAGCACCATTGTCCTCCCATTTTTACGTGCAATTAGGCAGGACGGGAACCCCCATCTGTAAGGGATACTCGCTGTTTGAAGGATGTCCAAAAGTGGACGCATTGCCCTGCGGCGTGCTAGAGTCTCTCGGGCCAAGTCCGGGAAAATCTGTATCCATATTCCCTCAAATTCCATCGGTGGTTGCAACCGTAGTTTCCGCATTATATTCTCTTTATCTATATGATGATGGAAACGGCATATTACATCCCGTGGGACCTCAGGTGCCATATTGCGTGGGCGGGGTACCCGGTGTATGAGGTCGAACTTAATTAGGGTAGGTGGTGTTTGTCCCATTACTTTATTAAACATACTCCTTAATGTCTCCATCAGTTCCGCGTCAGTTATGGTCTCAGGCAGACCCCGGATCCTCATATTGTTCCTGCGGCCCCTGTTTTCCTGATCTTCTAGGCGATAAGAGGCATCCCTTTGAGCCTTAGTTATGGAATACATCTGCACCTGAAGGGCACTAATTGCCTCTGAGTAGGAGTCCAGCCTTATCTCCCCTTCTTCCACTCTATTTAGCAATTGTTTCATCTCACTTTTTAATGCTTCAATGTCAGATTTCAGTGATTGTTCCAAGTGAGCAAACATATCAGAGAGTTCGTTTTTGGTAGGGAGAGTTTTCACCATTTCTTCTA
>NW_017306859.1:988838-1010682 GCF_000935625.1 Nanorana parkeri | reverse complement strand
CTCATGTAACGCGGCAAAGGACTCATCGTTGGGTCTTTCGGTGCACCCTGTTTCCCTGTCTTCTTTCGGTTCATCTCGACAGATGGGTGCCGCCGAACAATCACCGAAAAATCGCCGCTCACTTTTCGTTCACGGGTCGTCTGTGGGTCAGTCCCGGTATATGCGGGCCGTAAGCGGGCGGGTGGCGTGTTGCTGCTCACATCAGACGCTCTCAGCCGCCATACTAGGTTAATGTTAACATAGTTAACTCTGTGTACTGTGCTGGCAGTTCTCATTATCACTTGTAAACTAGATTTGAAAAATGTCTGTCCTAACGAAGGGTTAAAGATCTAGAAGCATTGTATGTTAATGAGAGGAAGCTCAGTCCTTGGTCTTTCTATGGGGACAGTCAGAGTTTTCTGACACTTGGAAATTAAGAAAGAAGCTTGCAAAGCTGCTACAAACACACATCTAAAAAATATATTTAAAATAATATTTGTCGGTATGCTGTGTGAATGGGAACACATAACAAACATATACAGGGGTTTTCTCAAATTTGTCTTCAGAAGTGGAAATACACTTTAAGTCATCCTCCACCCCCAGCTATGAAGTTATATACAATTCACAAATGTTGCTGGGCAGAACTACAAATACATGGGCAGGTAAAATATTTCACCTACATATATTTTTGTATTTGACCTCAGTCAAGGGTGAGTGTACTTGGTTCTGGGTAAACACTGTTGGCTGAACAATTCACTGGCTTCTTATATGTCTGGGTTATCCAGCAAAGAGATGTTCTCAAGTCCTGGCTCTGCAGCCTCCCAATCCCCACGCCTGTCATAGAGTTTCATTCCTTCTGCCCCCAAAGTCACCCATTCGCCATGAGTGAAGTAAATACCCGCTACTTCCAGGTGTGGAGAAGCATGTGGCCCTCTCCCTTCCTCAAGTGCCAGTATTAGTGATTGGCCAAACGCCTTCACATGGGGTAGGGGGTATAGACAACCCTCAGCCATGTATAAGCTCCAACTAGCATAACACCGAGATGACACAGGGCTCCCTTTCTAAGCTCCAAGAGGCTAAATGGAGCATCAGGGACAAAGGGAAGGCAATGTAACTCAGCAGAACTGTGTGGAACACAGATCTATTGAAAAACTAAATAACTTATAAACTTTTGTCTGTAGCACTTTGGTTAGAGCAGGCCGCTAACAAAGGAAGAAGATATAGAAATATGTACTCTTTTTTTTTTTAGCTAGCTGAATTTTCTTTTCTCATTGCTGAACTATGGTATGTTCAGATTACAAAAAAACGAAAAAATATTAATTTATAGATGTTTCATAAGTGAATAGAATTCTACAGACTGGAACACTAGTTCAAGGACAACCAGGGAAAGATCCCCTGCACAAAACACGAGTCACTTCATTTGAAATGACTGCTGCTAATTGTTCATGTAGACGTCATTGCTTGCAGGGAAGAAATTATGCATTGACCTTAGAGATACAAGCAGCAGGCATTAACCTAGAACTATGCCCTAAATTCACTTGTAAATACACATTAATTGTGTTTTTTCATCAATGTTTTGGGGACTGTAGTTCAGAAGTAAAGTATCTGGTGACAGTAGCTGGGCGGGACACCAGACAGAGCATCTCAGGTTGCTAAGAGCTGAGCTTCCCAGCTCTTAGCAACCTTGGACACTCTGGCTGCCGTCCTGCCTACATACACATCTCCCTGCCTGCTCTGGTTTCTAATATTTGCTAGATGTGTAAAGGCCAACACGTCTCCCTTTCCGGCTCTTAGCAACCTGACGTCATTGGCTGTCAGGAGCTGGGTGGGATGCTGGCCAGAGCGTCCCTGGTTACTAAGAACCGGGCGGGGAGATGTGTATGGCAGAGGGGTATAATGTACCTGACTGGAGACTCAGCTGAGGGGGGGCTGCCCGTGCACCTCTCGCCTCACACCTCTGGAAATGGTGACAGGGGATGTAAGGACAGAGTGTGTGGGGTTCCCCCCAAAATCCCTACCAGACCCTTTAGGTCTGGTAGGAATTTTAAGGGGGAACCCCAGCCCCAAACAATAGGGGGGGGGGAACGTGGGGTCCCCCTAACTGTCCTACCAGACCCTAGATCCGAGCACTGCCCAGGCAGGGCAGGAAAGGGGGGGGCGATCGAGCGCCCCCCCTCCCTGCGCCTTACCAGACCACGTGCCCTCGACATTGGGAGGATGTCCCCGTGCCGATGGGGACAAGGGCCTCTTTCTCACAACCCTGACCCAGTGGTTGTGGGGGTCTGCGGGCAAGGGGGCTTATTTGCATCGGGGTACCCATTTAAATAAGGGGGCACCCAGATGCCGCCCTCCCCCCTTGTGAATGAGTATGGGGTACTTGTACCCCTACCCATTCACTAAAGGGTTAAATCAAATAGTTAGTAAAAAGTCCAGACTTTTAGATAAAATCCTTTAATTGAAAAAAAAACAAAGACTACATTTTTGACTATTTTTTTAATTTAAAAAAAAAATAAATGTCTCCATCGATGTAATCCAATGTCAATCACGATGCACGAACCCCGCCGACCCGCCGAAATAAAAAAAAGTCCCGCCGCAGGACGACCCCCGAACCTGACGAAAACTCACCGCAAAATGACATTCAGCCCGAATGTCAACAGATTGTCAGAGCGAGCCGTGACGTCATGGCTCGCTCCGCCCATTTGACATTCTCAGCCGTCAAATACTACATAGCATTCGGAAACTCCTGAGTGCTATTCGTGGGTTTCCGAATGCTATTCGGATCTATGAGCCGAGGTGTCATAATGCTTTTCATATGACACCTCGGCTCACAGACCCGAATAGCATTCGGAAACTCACGATGCTGACAGGAACTAAACGAATCGCACATGTCTAATGCTTGTTTGTGTGCACGCTTTTGGGCAGGAATCAATCTGCAGGTAAGTCTCTTACAAGGGGTGGGAAGAGAAAAAAAAGTCAGCTGTCTCCATGGATCGTCCAACTTTCACTGACCCAGGTAGCGGCGCCTCCCCTTCAAGTGGAACCAGGGCATGTGCCATATGTGCCATACCATAGATATGCCATTATGTGTGAGGTACTGTACAGGAAATAAAAAAATGCTGACAGGCAGTTATAATCTTTCATGGCAAAAGAGTTATGCTCTTGTTGCATGTACGTCAATAAATAGACGTATTCTATCTGCCATTGGAGTGCCGGTGTCCATATTCTGAGTTCCAAATGAGGGACAGTTGGGATGTATGGTTTTTGTTTGCAGCAGTCATTCAGCAGTAATGGTAACTGCCAAGTCTGACATGCAGTTAAAGCTGAACTCCAGGTATAAAGTATTATGCATACATGCATGCATTATGTATTATACATTAGTCCAGCTTGGTCCCAAACACAGGGTGTCACTCATTTGGCACAGCGACCATTCAGAGAACGCCTAGTATATTTTATCAATGAATACAAGGCGTTCTCTGACTCACGAGGGACAGTGAAGTCACAATCACTAAAGGTGTCCAAAACAAGCGTCTTTATTGATGCATAGAGTTATTATCACAAGGATGGCAATGTTTCGCGGCCTTGCAGGGTTTCTTCATCAGGCTCAATATGAGTCATACTGAGCCTGATAAGGGGATCCATTATGGGCCTCGCAAACGTTGCCTTCCTGGTGACATTATGACTATGTATTATTAAAGACTTTGATGCTGAGCGAGTGACCCCATGTGTTGTCAGAACAGAGGGAAAGGCGCTCAGTTCAGTCCTATATAGGACACGGAAGATCGATGTCAGCACTGTAGCTCCGCCTACAGAACTTGAACATGAAAATGCAATCCACTTTTGTAGCAGACCTTCACCTTCTGAATAAAATACACTAAGTGACAGCTATAAAAATTATTAATAAATAAAGCATGAAGAATAATGTTAAAAACTGCCTACATTACACTCTGGCTTTCAGTATGTTTGCCTAGGCAAGAGTGACTTCACTGGAACTTTTGGCAGGATTCTGGATACGCTGCAGATCCTAAATCCCATAGGAATGCACTTTTGCATAGAACTGGAGGGTTTTCATTCAATATTTGGGATCCTGAGCTTTCCCACCAATGACAAAGGCACCTACAGGTAGTGGCTGAAAAAATGCTGTAAGGAAAGTATTTGTTGTTTCTTCAAATGTTTAAAGTAGAACTATGGTGGAACTATAAAATCACATAGACTGGCCATACCAGTAAAGCTGGGTATCCCCTGCAACATTTGAAAATACTTGTTAATCCTGCCAGTAGGACCAATAGAGAGGCATGACCTTTGATAGGGTGACAACGATCTGTCGTCTTCAGTTGAATCACTACAGCGTTGTCACCTTTGCTGTTGCTGTAACTGCTTAGATTTTGGCACCATTGATGCCCCTATCAGTGATTATCATTGCCTTGTTTCACACACAGCTCTATCAGCTTAGGTAAATGATGCAAAATCCCTGCTCAGTCCCTCTTAAGGTGCCCATACACTGTGCGATTATCGCACGATAATCGCGGGAAATCCCGCGATCGTACGATAATCGCAAAGTGTATGGAAGGCATGCGACCGTTTTTACTGTACGGTCACACATCTTTTGTCTAAGGAGCATGTTCGAAAACTAGCCGAAAATCTTACGATTTTCGGCTGGTTTGTGGCATGCTCGGGAGACAAATGCCGAACAGGCCGGTGTGCGCACGCAAACAATGCCCATTCAGCATTGCAGTCATCGGAAGCCGGCCCCTCAGCGAGGCGGGCTTGCGATGATCGCAAGTACTATCTGCCTGTCCAAGATGGGCAGATCGTAGTTTTTTTATATTACTTTACAACCATTGCAAGACTAAGGTCTTACGATGGTTGTAAAGTGTATGGCCACCTTTACCCCCTTCAGAACTTTATAGCAGGGTGCACAAGAAAATCAGCATTTACCATTAAAAAGAAGTACGTTACGCTTGTTTTAACATGCCAACCTGCATTAAAAATTCCTGTTTTTCTCTCTGAAAAGACAAAAATTAGAGGCTTTAAATTGATTTTAATTTTTCAATAGCTTTCCCTGTGTCTTTTTTTTTTTAATACAGGGGGTGGGGGCTGCAAAATTGGCAGGCCTTGCATTTTCATGCATTTTCATGCAAGTTACACATTAAGTTTAATGATGCAATTTATGGGAAGTTAAAGGTACATTGCAGACGTGTGAAGCAAGCACAGACAGAGCTCTGTTACAAAATGTATGTATATCAAAGGATGGGGAGAGCCCCTAATTATAGGTAAATAGCACAGTACTATGCCAGGGAGAATATTAACAGGTATTGTTCTATAAAATGGTAAGTGCATGAGTTATGTCAGATGTGGATGATGGATGTGCTGGCTGGCAGGGAGCATTGTGAAATAAAAGTTTATTCTTAATATCTTTGGGGAATGGTGTCTATTCTACTTAATGTGAGGCTACAATAAATAGATAATGATGTGCTGGAAAATGATGCTATAACTTGTTGGGTTAATGGACTTTGTTCCAGTTCGATGCAAATTTCGCATCTTTTAGGTTTTAGACTGCTTGTGCATACATTTCCTTTGTCTACTAGGTATGTTCAGGACTAAAAAAATGATTTGTAATCTTTTTTAATTAAGTAAATATGCATTGAATATAAATATCTTAGCTATATCTATTGCCAGCCAACGGGTAGCGCACCAGACTTCCTTTCAGATGTCTACCTGTCTATTCTTAGCTGCTTTGTTAACAATATCCTGTTGTTTGGAGAGCTTGATGACTTAAGCTGAAATTATATAAACTCTCAAGGCAGTTAAACAAATAAATAAGTGATAAGATGAAGGGCAGCAAAGTGGCTTAGTGGTTAGCATTTCTGACGTGTACTGGGGGTCCCTGGTTCAAATCCTGGTCATGACACTATCTGCAAGGAGCTTGCATGGTCTCTCAGTGCTTGTGTGGGTTTCCTCCGGGTACTCCGGTTTCCTACCACACTCCAAAGACATGCTGGAAGTTTAATTGGCTCCTGTCTAAATTGGCCCTGTATCTGTGTACGTTAGGGAGTTTATATTGTAAGCTTCCCGTGTTTGTAATTTTCTGTGCACTGAAGTGAAATCTCAATGTTACCAGCTGTCTTCTTTACAGGGTGGTGGTGACCATTTAATCATGCTTGAATTTTAAAAGCATCCCCATGATTATTAACATACCAGAACTTGACAATTTAATTATGACATAACTAACCACTACCTATAGCTAGTATGAGAAAAAAGGGTTTTATGGAGCAGAAAAATTCTAAATGCTTTGTCATTTCAGACACAATTGTAGGTGTGGATGGAACACACTAATTGTCACTTTGGTTTGTCATGCATTGAGGCAGAGTGCCAAGTTCCCATGGGACAGTTGGCAGTGTCAATTGGGTAAGGCATGCACACACATCAGACTGGTATGATCTGTTATCTCTCAGCTTTTTAAAATGCACTTATCCTTTAGGATATGTGTACTTTCACTGCTGCTGCACTGGGCCTAGAAGGAAGGGTTAGGTACAGGAGAAGAAACAAGGAGGTGAGATGTTTAGGATGAAAGGGAAGCATGGAGGCAAGATGGTTAGGATGGTGGTAAAACATGGAGGTGAGATGGTTAGGATGGCAGTGAAACATGGAGGTGAGTGGTGGTAAAACATGGAGGTGAGATGGTTAGGATGGTAGTGAAACATGGAGGTAAGTGGTGGTAAAACATGAAGGTGAGATGGTTAGGATGGTAGTGAAACATGGAGGTGAGCGGTGGTAAAACATGGAAGTGCGATGGTTAGGATAGTAGTGAAACATGGAGGTAAGTGGTGGTAAAACATGGAGGTGAGATGGTTAGGATGATAGTGAAACATGGAGGTGAGTGGTGGTAAAACATGGAGGTGAGATGGTTAGGATGATAGTGAGAAACATGGATGTGAGTG
This sequence comes from Nanorana parkeri, assembly GCF_000935625.1. Classification (NCBI taxonomy): domain Eukaryota; kingdom Metazoa; phylum Chordata; class Amphibia; order Anura; family Dicroglossidae; genus Nanorana; species Nanorana parkeri. Next base: position 1,003,765 of record NW_017306859.1, on the reverse strand, counting down.
GCGGAAAAACATGGAGGTGAGATGGTTAGCATGGTGGTGGAACACAGAAAATAGATGGCCAGACCAGCTTAGCTATTTAAGGACTGTTGCAAAGGTTTTTCTTTATTTGTGCTGGTGATATCTGAGAGTAAACAGCTGAAATGATTGTGATATTAAATTATAAGAGGGAACTGCTATGCATGTTGCAAGCTCCTTATGCAGACATACTATGGCCAGATGGGATACACACAGGCCCGGATTCCCCACAAGGCCAGGCCTCGGGGCGGCAGCGGCGTGGAGTCCCCCGACGGCCGGAACATACAGTTCCGGGCGCCGGGCGGTAAGTTGCTTTCTACATTTAGTCCTGCTTTGGGAAGGCAGGACTAAATGTAGTGTGGGGAATCCGCTCGCTCGTTAACAAGTGATTGCGGCGATGCCACTATGCCACTGTGATGTTGCAGTACCTTCTTGTACAATCCACCTGAAATATGATGTGGTGAGGTGGGGTTGGGAGAAGGAGGAAGGTCATCACAAAATAATCTGGCATGTAAATCAATCAAAATATCAAAGCATTTTTGATCAGCTTCAATCCCAACTATTGTAGCTTGTTCACCAAGAAATTTTTTGCAGTGGAAAACTGATTGAAAAAAGCAAAATTGCAATGTGTGTGGCAGCATTATAAAAAAATAATTCTGGAAACTCTAAAGAGCGGTTCTGGAACAAAGTTAAAAATGGGAAACCAAACTAAAACACTGATACTTAGAGGAGTAAGTTGGAGGAAGCCAAGACCTCTCCTTCACAGGATCAGCCAGTAAAACCAGCATAGTCAGCACTTTGGTGATCTGCTGTAGCATTTAATGTTTGTTCTTGGATGTATTTATCAGATGCCTGACTTCTGCAGCCTAATTGCATTTCAGTCGGGGAACACTGAGAAGAGAACAGGGAGGGAGATTTCCTGAGTCCTGACACTGGTTTTGGAAGCTCTGAGAAAGTTTTCTTGCAGGAATTCCTACTTTGTTTCTGCGGCTGAGTACAAAACAGGAACAATAGTGTGAACTCAAGGCCGGCACACCCAGGTTACACGCTGATAGAGCTTGTCTTTCAGTTGATGAGCATTTACCCAGGGTATCTAAGCCGCCAATCGCTGCTTTGTTTTATGAGAGAATGTAAACACAGTTTGACTTCAAAATAACCGATACTCAGCTTCACTCATAAGGTATTGTTGTGTGGGAGAAAGTAATAAAAGCTATTCTCTGCACTGTCTAAATAGCTACTGATTTGCTTGATGTGACACTAAGCTCAGGAGTTAAATCTCAAAAATGCATTCAAGTACCTTAACTATTAACAAAAATGTATCTTATTTGTGCATCACTCGGCTGTAGATCCTCAAATCATCTCTGAATTGGTGCTGGCACTGTCCTACCTTCTGGAGGGGGGCTACTTTTGTTCCCCATGGTCCCTGTGTGTGTTGCAAAGTAGCCACCACTCCAAGCTCCCATGATGGACTACAATCTCATGTTTAGTTTAGTAATTTGTATTAAAGTTATATATCACGGGAGCGAGCTTGAAACGGTGGCTACTTTAACCATTTCAAGACCAGGTGTTCGGACCCCTTTCTGGCCAGGCTATTTTTCAGTATTCAGCGCTGCAGTACTTTGATTGACATTAATTCCGTCATGCAACGCTGTACTGAAACAAATTTTATACAATTTTTTGGGGGACAGATAGAGCTTTCTTTTGGTGGTATTTAATCACCACTGGGGGTTTTATTTTTTGCTATAGTAAGGAAAAATTATTGAAAATATTGAAAAAAAAACGTTTTTTTCATTATGTTAAGAAACAATGATTATTACCCATATTTTTGGTAAAATATAAAAGTCGGGGTCACGTCGGGTAAATAGACACCAAACATCAAGTCAAGCTTAAAAATTGCGCTCCCGCGAAATCGCAAAAAACTACCATACCCAAAATTGACCATAGACGACGCTTTAAAAGCTTTTACCGCTCATCAGTTTATTGTTATCAGTGATTAATGGCCCTAAAATTATTGCATTCATTCCGGCTTTCGCGGCGATATGTAACATGTGTGCCGTAATGGGCGCAATCGTCTTTTTTGCACGTATGCGCACCCGACGCATGTTTGCATGCGTGTATGTATGGGGGGGAGGGACTTGAAAAAAAAGTGTTTTAATTATTTCTTATGTGTAACTTTACATTTTTTGGGGGGGAAACTTTAATTTTTTTTCCTATTTTTTTTTTTTCTCACTTAACTTTATTGGTATCACATAGCGGGCTGAGAAACCCCTCTATGTGATAGCAATAGATGTGACACAGCGGAGCCCGGGACCAGCGTGACAGCGGGAGGGGGGGAGCCGCGGAGGGAGGGGGGCGCACATACCGGGACCTCATACAAGCGATCCACCGGCTCTATAACTGGCGAATCGCTTGTATGTTAACAGGCAACACTGCCTGTTTTTAAATTTCAGGACTTTCCCGCTCCCGCGCGCCACACAGCAGGCGCGAGGGGCGTGGATGAGCGGACGTCTAAAGACGCCGCTCAGATCTAGAGAGCTCCCGGCCGGCCATTTTTTTACAACCGCCGGCCGGGAAGTGTTTAACACACACCACACAGGGTTATTCAGGAATAACATTGTTTTCAAGTAAATATAACATTTTGCATACAAATATTTTGTATTTACATTTCCAGCCATTTTTCAAATGTTTGCCCAGGTGAGGCTGGGGAATGCCTCACCCGGAACCAGAGGTACCGCACGTCACTGATTAGAAGGTCTTTCCACCCTGTTGGTTCAATCCACTTGGGAATTATTTCTGGTCAACCTGCACCGTTTAGAACAGTGTACTGTGTACTTAGAGTTCACCCAGTGTGGCTCTGTGCACTTGAACTGATATTTCAGGTATGCCATGCACTTCTTGTAGTTCCAGGTGGACTGTCACAGCAAACTGTCAAACGTTTTGAGAATATGACATTTGATCTGTTTCTAAGTGGCACATCATACTAGCAAACCTGTCCTAAGTGGCAACTTGCCCGAAACAGAATCACTAAAGAGAGCACTTACCTGCTTCTACAGCACCATTGCCTCACCACTGGCTCAATCATTATATAATTTCACTCTCCAGTGGGAAAGCCGTGATGGAGATATATGTTGCTGGCTCAGCAAGTCAGCAAGTGATGCTATAGTAGCATGTGAGGGTTCCTTCTACTCTCTCATGGATTCTGTTACTGGCGAGTTGATGTCACTCGGCTGATGCAGGGGAGGAGGGGAGACAGTTGACTTAAGGTTTGGGATAGCAGGTCCAGACACACACAGTAATTTTCAATACTGCAGACCAACAGCAGCTGAGTGGTGCTATGTCTACTGCACTTTAAACAGCATCATTGCTTCTTGTTCTGTTTTATTGAATAGGGTATGTGAAGAATTACGTGTGTGAAATACTGTATATTTGAATTGCTGACTGGGAGTAATGGAATAAAGAAGTATTCCTTGCCGTGGCTACCTGTGGTCAATTATAAGAGAGGCCTTTGGGATAGGATTGTTATGGAAGTTTGCCATCTCTTATATCCTTCAAAACTATGCTAACAGAGATCATATTTTCTTAAGTGTTAGCATACTTATTCTGTATTTCATAAGCAATGCGAACTGCTCTGCCATGTACCGAGTGCCCCTGCACACCATTGTTGCTGCTTACCAGGGAAGTCTTGACACATCACAGTGCAATGTAAAATTTTCAAGCCTGGACGTGTGGTGAAAGAGGAATGTGTGTAGGAGAAATGGTTCTGGCAATTTTGGCACAATGAGAACAGCAGATCCAAGAGGACTTTCAGTTTACTGAAACCTGAGCAACGACCTGCAATCCTTCTAAAACCTTTTAATCTGTGAGTTGGCGGCACAGCTGATGCAAACAAGGACATATAAGTTCAACCATTGCAAAGAACAAATGTAGTGATCCCTTTGTAGAACTTTCATGGCATAATACTATAGAACTTGTGGCTTAGTATTACCTGTAAATGTTTCCCTCTCTGTGCATTTTTAAAGTGATAGAAACTTTAAATGTTTATGCCACTTTAAAGACAGTCCACACAGTCTGGAATCCTTTCTCCATCAGTATGGACTGATTTACTATTTTACAAGGGGCCTTAAAGTGGTTATTGCTGCCAGGATTACCACTAGGGTTGCACAGATACCAAGTACAGTACTCGGTGCAAGTACGAGTACATGTACCGATACTTTTGAGCTCCAAGACTACGCTAGAGAAAAATTCAAAAGTTAGGAGGCAGTTGTCATTTGTAAGGAGCATACGGAGCTCCTGGGATTTGTACATCTCTGTTTTAATGTACGATTTAGTTTTTATAAATATAAATAAAGTGATGCACAGATACCAGTTTTGCGAGTACGAGTACTGGTACTTGCCGAGTACTTACAAGTACGAGTACTGATACATTTTTGTTTATTGTCATGTGACAGTTTTTCTAAAACAATACAGACTAATGATTTCAGGACAGTGGTGGAGCACCAGAGCCAGGTCCCAGCTACAACCGCTGCAACCCTGGTAGTTCTCATGAAAATGCCAAGTATCTGCACTGGTACTCAAAAAGTATCTGTGCATCCCTAATTACCACTATGAATATCCGCCCGCTCATTTTGCCCTTTACCATCATCATTGGAAGGAAAATGATAGGAAGTCCAAAATTGTACAGTTTTCACCAGAACATAAAGTCAGGAGAAATCTTGAAATGGGTATGCTTGTGCTAATGACTTCCTATCACTTAGCAGATAATTCCTGTTACTTCCTACAGTGTTTCCAGGACAGAAAGTAAACAGAAATCTCCCCCTATTCCTACTTTCTCCAAAACTGAAAGAAAATGTTTTATAACTGTAAATTATATTTTGTTTGAATGAACATGAGGGATGAATTGGGGGCCGTAGCAGGGCTTGCAGTCAGTGCTGCCACACATTTAAATCTTTTAAGATAATCATACCTGCATATATAAGTGCATATTAAAATTGTCCCCTGATTAACATAGTCCTTTTAAGATAATTACAATAATTCTCAGTTCAAGAGCTGTACTTATCTTAACCACTTCCCGCTGGCATAAGGCAAAAATGCGTCAGCACGGCGGGTGTGCTTTAACCGCTGTTCTGTGCTGAGAGTGGGCGCACTTGCATGCTTCTTGCACAGTGACCGAGCTGTCACTGATAATCGGTAGCTAGTGGGACAGGCTTCTTATCATGACCGCTGTGACAGCCATTTATAACGATCACATGATTGGAAAGCCCACCTCTGCCTTTCATCACTCAGAGCCCCAGAAAAGGTTGGTGGAAGTTGGCGCCAATGCCTCAAAGTAAAATTAAAGCTTCTGTAGCACAGTCTAAACAAGTCCCTAATCCAGTCAGTGGCGTCACAAGGGGGGTGCGGCCCGCACCCGGGTGACACCATTGGAGGGGGTGACACCAAAATGACTCACAGTCATTTTGGTGGCACCCCCCTCTGAAAAGTCGGGCGCTCGGTCATGGACCGAACGCCCGACAGTATCAGTAGAGAGGAGGGGACCCGGCGGCATACCTTATCCCGCCGGGTGACTGTCCCCTCCTCTTTTCTGCCGGCGTCCATCACCAAGATGGCCGCCGGCAGGTATCAGAATACTGCCGTGCGTGCGAGATGACTTTATCGGGCAAGCGCGTGATGACGTCAAGCGCATGCGCAGTGACCTCTCAGTGGGGTGACCCTCGGTTACCGCTCCGGGTGTCACCCAGCCTCGGGACGCCCCTGAATCCAGTTACTATATGATCCGCAAGCCTTATAACATGAACAAAAAAAAACTTCTTTTACCTTCTCTGACTGAAGCCAAATCTTCCTTCTTTTGTGTCTCACGCTTCCCCTCCCAGACACTGCAGTTCACATTGAAAGGGTTTTAGCGACAGAGTCAGCGCTACCAATCCATAAAGCAGTGGGCAGGACTAGGTGTGGCCAGGTGCTGACTGACAAGCTATGGACTTGGGAATCAAAAGTTATAAGGCTAATAGCCTTGCCCCTGCAACATTTTTTCATCCTACCGTAGTGCAAGCAGTCAGTCTACATGGGAGTGGGGAGTGACAACTCTGCTCTGAATTTAGAAGCTGCGCAGCATCATTGCCGCGCCATAAAGCTGCACTGGGTGGACTTCATGGTCAAGATTAACAAGTACTTGTGGGACTTTGCAGAGGGATTATGAGAAAGCTGGAAGTGCAGATACACTTTTAATTAAGTGCTGCAGCACATTTTTTGAATGGGATGCCATAGTTCTACTTTAAATCTTGATAAAAGGCTGGGAAGAGTTATTAAGGTAGTCCTATAGTAGAGTAAGACATCAGGGTGGGTGTCACCAGTGTTATGATGCCTATTTGAAGTCTGGATCGCAGACAGGGGGTTGACCAGTTACATGGACTAGATAGAGCTGCAGGCTCTGTGCTGTGCACCCTCCATATGTGGTGTAGCCTATATCACAGAAGTGGAGATAAACATTAAAATTAACTATGGCGTTCAATGCTCAGATTTGTCATTTTTAAATTACAAATGTATATGCCACTGAATTGTTTTAGTATGTGGGATTTTGTATAAAAGTTTCCATATTTCATTTGATTCTGTCTCTACTGTTGTGGAAGAAGTCATACAAGTCTTACATCACAGGCACAGTAGGCATGACTCATTGTATGCTACTGACATCTAGAGGTCACAATGTCATTTGTAATGGCACAAAACTCTGGATTCTAAGTTCATCATTAATGTACACTCAGAGGAAAATTCAACTTATTCTTTTTTGCAGCATTATTGATTCTCAGATATGTACCACTCATAGATGTGCATTCAGCAAGCGATAGTGCATAGGTTTTAGATCTCTGTCAAATGTCGAGGTAGAACAAAATAATCAATGTTAAAGTGACACTAAACTCAGGAGTTAAATCTTAAAAATGCATTCAAATACCTTATTACAAAAATGTATCTTATTTGTGTATCACTCAGTTCACACCAGCCCCAGTGCGTTCCAGCATGATTCAGTGCCAGAACGCACTGGATCACACCCTGGCCGGCTCACTACGTTTTGGGGCAGTAGGGGGCGTGGTGGTGCATTGAAGACAACTTCAATGACTACTTTGACTACTTTTGTTCTCCATGGTCCCTGTGTGTGTTATAAAGTAGCCACCACTTCAAGCTAGACTATGATTTCAATACAAATCAGTAAACTAAACATGAGATTGTAGTCATTCACCTGACTCCTGTCCTGCCAGAGAGGGTTGCACTGTGTAGAAGAGCTGTGTAAATCTTAAAACTGGATAGGCAGAAATACAAATGCTGTGGCAGGTAATATAGCACCCATATATAAATTAAGTCTATGAACCTAGCTGTTTTCATAGAGTTTAGCTGTACGGTCTGGTTAAGAGTTGCAATCTAGAATTAGTGTAAGGGTCGGGTTAAGAGTTAAAGTGACATTAAAGTCAAAAAAAGTTTCCCTCCCCCCAATGTTAATGTCAGCACTTACCTTAAATGATGTCTCTTAATCAGATCTTCAGGGCACCAATGCCCTGCAGACCTCAGGCCAGCAGCACCAATGCCCTGCAGACCTCAGGCCAGCAGCACCAATGCCCTGCAGACCTCAGGCCAGCAGCACCAATGCCCTGCAGACCTCAGGCCAGCAGCACCAATGCCCTGCAGACCTCAGGCCAGCAGCACCAATGCCCTGCAGACCTCAGGCCAGCAGCACCAATGCCCTGCAGACTTTTACACATTTTAGCCTGCATATCAGCCACAAACACTGCATGATTGACAAGTTTGCAATTTCTCCTGCTTGAAAAAATAATTAAGTATTACCTACATGGACCAAGGTATTGTCAGCCACAAATAGCATTCATTTTATTCCTGTCCTACATGTTAGAGCAGGAATAAAATCAAAACTCTTTGTGGACCAATATATTGTTGTGCATTTGTGAGGGACTGCATGTGTGCTAGTATGGGGGCTAAAATTCATGTAGTTGAGCAGTATACACGTGGCACATACAGTATATTCCAGGCGATCGGCTGGCTCCTTTAATTTTTATATGGTCTCTGGCAGGATGGTGTTGACATCCTCCTGTCGGGCAGGGTGCGGTAATCATCCCGTCGGGTGAGCCGGCTCCTGTCTGCGCGGGCTGGTACATGAGGGATCCTCCAGGCAAGCGGTCGTCGACCACTGGTATAGAGTTATCTGGACTAAAGTGACTGACTCTCATCCTGTGCGACATTTTAGTGTGCTATAACAAGCAATATATCCCTTTTTTTTAATAAATGCACGACTCCGGCATCCTCTAGTCTTTAAATGTAAGCAGTTTAGGAATGCTGATTACTTTTTCATGGACAGCAGCGGGTGTATTATCACACATACAACAATTAGGGGTTGATTTATAAAACCATAGGCTGGGCAAATGCTGTTCGCATTACATTTCTGCTACTAGATGGAGCCAAAGAGCATAGGTTTTTCTTATGCTCCTTGGCTCCACGTAGTGGCAGGAATGCCGTGTGAACAACATTCACCCAGCGTATGGCTGGGCGGAAGTTTCATATACAACCCCTTAGTAATATCCAGTAAATTCTTGCTATATATTAGACTTTCAAACAATAACATCACAGATGTACTCAATTAGTATTATACACAGAATCATTGTACATTTTTCCATGTTATATTGGCTTTGCTCAATCAGTAAAGCAATCTAATTTCACAGTTCCAGCATTAGCTGGCGCTTTCAGCTATCAGGGTAGCACATATGTCAGCAAACTGGCACGTTCTCTGGAGGGGAGTGAAATGTGACTAGCACAGCCTTCTGTTACTGAATCTACAGGAGTCTTGTCCAAATGCTCAATCCCACATCATGTGGTAAAATATGCTTCAATGATAGGCACAAGAAGTGCGGTATACCACGGAAGATATGCCATGGAAGATGTGAAGTCATTGTCTTCCAAGAGATAAAAAAAACATTATTCATATGATGATTAGCACGATTCATTAATGCTTGCCATAAAATGTTGGCTCCAGCTATGATTAATTATAACACACACATTTGCTATGAGAGTCTTCTATAATGTATACTAGTTTGCTTCTACATTGTGAAAATAGTGTTATTAATAGGCAGCTCTGCACAAACCTGATCAGCGGGGCTTTTTAATGGGGACAATATATAGTGGGGGCAGAAAGAAGTGTAGGGAAGCAAAAGTTACCCTGAGCTGGGACGTTAAAGGACCATTCTACCCTAAAGTGATATATGGTTATAGGTGGTCCCAGGAGAGCTGAGTTAACCTCTGGCTTCTCATATGTCTTTATACCAGGGGTGCCCATTAGGTAGATCGTGATCTACCAGTAGCTCTCAAAGCTCATGTTGGTAGATCACGAAGGGTGTGAATGGCGGCCCCTTTATTCCATTTTGGTATATTTATTTAGCTGTGCACACATGATTACCTATTAGCCTGAGCCTGAGTCTGCTGAGCCAAGCTCCCGGGCACCCAGTGGTTTATCTATGTATTTGGCTGCCCTAGGCAAGCCAAGCTTCGGCAGCCCCCGACACCTTACTAGCACAAATCCGTCCCTCCCCCCCAGGGGGGACTTGCACTCTAGTCGCACCGATACCAACCCACGCCCCAAATCCCGCCCACCCCCGGGATTACTTGCCGTCACTTCATTGTGACTCAGAACGAAAAGCAGCCGGCGGCCACTTAATCGATCTTACTGCTTCCTGGGTCACAGCGGCTCGTTTTCTGAGTCACGATCCCATCCGTCGGCTGCGCAGTCCGGCTCCATCCGTCCTCCCACCCTCTTCACAAGCAGGCAAGCCGCCCTCTACTCTACACACAGACGGGCTCAGGCTCGCCCCTCCTCTTCACAACATAGGTGTTTGAACAAGGCGTTTGACTACGGCCGCCCCCCAGGAAGGTGTCGCCCTAGGCAAACGCCTAGTTTGCCTTATGGTAAATACGCCCCTGCTGACACCTTTCTGGTGGTTGAAGTGCTATGTATTAAATCAAAGAATATTAGTTTGCACAGCCTGTTGCACTACACTGTTTGCAAAATACAGCAAGGTGAGCCAGGAGAGAGAGAGAGGAGAGACAGCCAGGAGAGAGAGCAAGGAGAGACAGTCAGGAGAGAGAGAGAGAGAGGAGAGACAGCCAGGAAAGAGAGCAAGAAGAGACAGCCAGGAGAGTGAAGAGAGACAGCCAGGAGAGACAGACAGGAGAGACAGCCAGGAAAGACAGCCAGGAGGATGAGCAAGGAGAGACAGCCAGGAGAGAGAGCAAGGAGAGACTGCGAAGAGAGACAGCCAGGAGAGAGAGAGCCAGGAAAGACAGACAGGAGAGACAGCCAGGAAAGACAGCCAGTAGGATGAGCGAGGAGAGACAGCCAGGAGAGAGAGCGGGGAGAGACAGCCAGGAGAGAGAGCGAGGAGAGACAGCCAGGAGAGAGAGAGCAAGGGAGGTTTTTTTTCCGTTGGTAGATCTCATGTAGCTCGAAAAGTAGATCTTAACACAAAAAATTGTGGGCACCCCTGTCTTAGACACTTTAAATTTGAAGCCTAAATCCAGACAGACATAAAAGACACAAATGATTGCAGCGGTGTATTCATTAATACATATTTAAATGTATTTTTTTTATTCTAGCATTGTAAGTACATTAAAGTACAATTAAACACTCGGTTGTTTTTTGGGGATTTTGTTGCATATATCTACTGCTAGCAAGTAGTAGATATATGTAAAAACATTAAAACAAATTAAAAAAAGTTATTAAAAAGGTCATTACTTATCTGTGTCTCCGCTACACGCTCCCGTCCGAAGATTTGAAGATTCTCGAGCAGCCATGAAGGATCACGGGGCGAGCTCATGTGCAGTAGAGATCTTCGGCCAGTAGAAGAGGAGAAACACAGCGTAACTCAATGCCCGCAGCTGGGAGCGTGCACGGGGATAGACACCTTGGGACACAGAAGAGAGACCAGGGCTGGAGGAATTGCTGAATACAGGTGTAAGGAAAAAGATGATCGGATCAAAAGGCATCATTTAAGGTAAGTCCTTAAATCAGCATGGGGGGAGGGGAAAATTGTGACTTTAACCAGTTGACATCCTGGGTGTTAAACCCCCTTCCCATCCAGGCCATTTTTCAGTATTCAGCACTGCGGTACTTTGACTGACATTTATTCCGTCATGCAGCGCTGTACTGAAATGAATTTTATACCCTTTTTTGGGGACACATAGAGCTTTCTTTTGGTGGTATTTAATTACCACTGGGGTTTTTATTTTTTAATATATTAAGGAGGGGGGGACTTAAACATTGGGGGGGGTTACTTTTTTTATTTGTGACTTTTATTTTTTTTAACTTTTTTTGTTTGTGACTTTTATTTTTTTTTACTTTAGCTCGCGGTATACTGAGCTTAGGGTGACAGGAGGACGCTAGTTTGTGTCCTCCCGTTACCCTAAGGAGAACTATGGGGAAAAGCCCTGACCCCATAGTTCTCCTTTAATGTCACTTTAGTTTCACTTAACAACTGCCTGAACACCAGAGCTCAGGCTGGGAGAGGTAGAAGCATCACAAAAATCCACTCTATCAATGTGATTAGAAGAAGGAGTAGGATAGGAGTAGAAAGCAGAGTAAGAGAGAGATTTGCTTATCACTGTGCTGTGTCTTCTATACTGTCCAGTCACAGGCTGGGGGCGGGTCTATAACATCCAGGGCTCAGAGAAAGTGGGTTGAATGATGCTGGTAATTATTTAGCATGGAAGTCTGAGGACATCTTGTGGCAGAAAATAAGTACTACAAGAGGGAGCTTCTTGTGTATCTTTAAATGAGTTATTTTTTTTAGATTTTACTGGAGTTTAAATTTAAAGAATTTTTCCACCCACAATGGTTAATTAGTTGTAGGTGGGCCCTGGTGAGGGAAATTTTGATATGGAAGAGAACTGGTGAGCTGAGCCATCCTCTGGTTTCTCTGGATTCAGCAAACTATCCCTATCATAATTCATGAATCTGTTTCTGTACATCTCGAGTTTTGGGTGTTCCTGCCCACCTTTGTGTGTTGCAGCTGTTGCATTCTCTATAATATAAAATTAATTTAAAGATCCAACAGAGAGAGTTGAGGGTGTGTCATCTATAGTTCTGGAGTCATTACTGTTCACATTAAAAAAATATTTTACAGCAAGTCATTTTAACGTCTTTTATTATTATTCAGGATTTATATGGCGCAAACAGTTTGCACAGCGCTTTACAACATAAAGGGAGACAGTACAGTTACAATATCAAGGCAATAGGGTTAGAGGGCACCTGCCTGCAAGAGCTTACAATCCAAAAGGGAAGGCCAAGTGATACAAAAGATAATAGCTGTGTGGCGATGAGATGTTTGAGAAAGTAAAAGTTCAGTTGTTAGGTAGACGTGAGATTGTCATTTTAAAACATCCTCCCTCATGCCAACTGGACGGCACACACGAGCAGGAAAACTGCTCAAATTTGAAACAGTCAGCAATGGCTGTTTAAATACTAGCATTCCGGGGGGCTGTAGAGCCGCCCAATCGCTTGTATTTTGCATGTTGGTGTGCAGCCCGCCCTCTGCTGCCGATCCAGAGCTTCGCTGTGCCCGGTGCGAGCCCGGGACCCTCACAGCAGCTCTGTGACTGGAGATCAGAGGGAGTTGGGTACACGATCTCCCTCTGATCTCCTCTCCAATGTCTGAATGCAGGAGGTGATGTATATTACATAACTTTCGCATACAAATTTAATTCCCGGCTACAGAAGCCAGAGAGAAGCTGGTAAAACTTAATCAGCTTCTCTGGGGGTCCCTAGGTGACATTAGGGGTCTTAGAGACCCCTGATGTCTCCATAAAGAGGACCTGTCACTGTATATTGGCTATCACATAGGGGGTTTGTTAGCCCCCCTATGTGATAGCAATAAAGTTAAGTGTAAAAAGAAAAAAGTGTAAAAAAAACTAAAGTAGCATAAAAAAATTGAGTCACATGTTTAAAAAATTTAAAAATAAAAAAAGTGCCCCGCCCCCACACACACACACAAACATGCGTCAGTGCGCCTACATGCGAAAATGACGATTGCGCCCATTTTGCTGCACATGTTAGATATCACTGCAAACGTAGAAGTGAGAGCAATAATTTTAGGGCCATTAATCACAGATAACACTAAACTGATGAACAGTAAAAGCTTTCAAAAAAGTGTTGCGGCTTCAGAGGTGCACACAATTTTAAGGCTTGACATGTTTGGTGTCTATTTACCCAATTTGACCCCGTCTTTTATAGTTCACCAAAAAATGTGGGTAATAATAAATGTTTTATAACATAATGTAGGGAAAACACTTTTTTTCTAAATTTTCTGTACTTTTTTCTTTATATAGTAAAAAATAAAACCCCCAGTGGTGATTAAATACCACCAAACGAAAGCTCTATCTGTCAGTCTACACGTCACTACAGCGCTGAATACTAAAAAATGGCCTGGACAGGATGGGGCAGTTCAGTTTATATGAATGGTTATGGATGTTGGTGATCTAAAAGATGACTGCTGCTATGCAAAGCAAGAACTGCATATATGCAGCAATGTACTGCCATATAGCAGTGTGTGGCCGTATCTCCCACATACGACACACGTGTTACATGTTCACCAGAACAAGCCCTTGTAGTAGCACTTAGTAGATTTGTGTAGCAGAGGTCATGTTGATGAATGTATGTGTTAACATTGGTAGCTGCAGCCGGCCATGATATAAACACAGAAACAAACTGCTTGGCAGTGAGATATAAGCAGAGTTATTTTTAGTAGAGCACTGGCGAATTTCTCTGCTGAGTGAAAAATGAATTTACACTTCACACAACATCATGGGGAAAAATACACACCATGGCATTGCTCCCAAACACTTCAGATGTGCACCACCATCACAATCTCCACAGTACCACCTGCAATCCTTCCAATGTTCAGAATCTGAAGGGATTTCTCCCAACTGACCCTTATTTAGAGGGACTGTCCCTCTTTGGCACTTAATCTCTCTGCCCTCTTTGTCCCTTTTTTATTCTAATAGTCCCTTTTTTAGCCTACCATATAGGCCTCTAAAAAAAGAGGTATTATTTAACTACCAAAGGGATCTCACTCCTCGGAAAGGTGAAATGAAGCCAAAACATTTTTAGTTTTGAATGGATGGGATTAGTGATTCACCACCTTATTTGTCCTGGTGATCGCTATTAGAGATGGGCTCGATGTTCGAGTCGAATGTGAGTTAGTTTCGAACATCGGCAATTTGGGTGTTTAGCGAACACACGAACTGTCAGGGCGTTCCGCCGGCTATTCGCCTGCCGAGCGCCCCGCAAGGCACTGTGCCTTATGAGCCCTGATTGGCTAAAGCCTTGCACTTGACCACAGATCAGGTGCAAGACTTTGCCCAATCATGTCTCACCTGTTACAGTTGGGCGGAGCAAGCTGTCACTGCTAGCTCCGCACAACTGTTTATATGTTGCCGACATCTGTCAAAATGCCATTCTGCAGTGGATATTCGTCGCAACGACGGGGTGGCCTCTTTTTACAATTTTATTTAACCCTTTAGTGAATGGGTAAGGGTACAGGGACCGCTTACTCATTCACAAGGGGGGTGCATCTGAGTGCATCTGTGCATTAAAGGGGTACCCTGATGTGAATAAGCCCCCTGCCCGTACCCCCACAACCAACATCCCGGGGCTTGTGGGGAAGAGGCGCTTGTCCCCATCGGCACGGGGACTTATGGAATTTTAAGGGGGGACCCCACATCTTTTTTTTTCCCCACGTTTCCCCCCCCCCATTTTTGGGGGTGGGCTTCCTCCTTAAAATTCCTATCAGACCTTAAGGGCCTGGCATGACTTTAAGGGGGAACCCCATACACTTTTTTTTTTTTTTTTTTTTACTGGGATCCCCCTTAAA
>NW_017306859.1:961349-988754 GCF_000935625.1 Nanorana parkeri | reverse complement strand
CCCACACTTTTTTTTTTTTTTTTTTTTTTACATGGGATCCCTCCTAAAATTCCTACCACATCTTAAGGGTCTGGTATGACTTTTGTGGAGAACCCCACGCTTTTTTTTTTTTTATGACATTTTTTTCTTTACAAATGTCATTTTTTTTATGCAGCAGGTTCTATACATTGTACAGATGTGCTACTTTAAGTGATGTTAAAATCACTGCTCCTTGTTAAAAAAAATTATTTTTATTGATTCCTGTCCCCCCAGGCAGTACCCAAATCCCCATATACTTTTAATAGCCATTAACTTGCAAATAAGCCTTCACAATGAGGTCAACTGATTTTCAAAGTTCTACCCCCATAGACTTGCATTGAGTTCGAATTCAAACTTTTTTCATGTTCGAAAGTTCAAATTTGAACCGAACACTGAGGTGTTGGGCTCATCACTAATCGTTATCGCTGAAAGTAAATGAAAATCACAAATTTTGGGTTGTCTCCAGAACAGAAATAGATGGGAAACCTGCCAATGGGGACACAAGTTGTAGTATCCCTGCTGACCAACAGGATTTTCCTTCACTTTGGAGGGGTTTCCGTTCACATCCTGTTGTGGGTACCTTCCTACTCTGTGCAAAACTAAGAAAAAAAGTATTGGCTTAAGTTCTACTGTAACTTTACATCCAACCTCTAAACAACTACATTAGCCATAATAAAGGACAAGTAGTTGTAAACAAAAACTTCAAAAACAAATTTTTGCATAATGGTCCTCAAAGCTGTTTTTGTGGCATGGGTGAGTTCTTTGCCAACCTATTTTGTGCTATAATGTGACCCTCCTTTCCTTCTCAGATAGTTAAAAGGTAAGGCCGTGGGCTACTTCAGGGGTAGCAACCTTGGCACTCCAGCTGTGGTGCAACAAAAAATCCCAACATGCCTCTGACGCTTGGAATCATGCATGTGGCTGTCTTGCAATGCCTCATGGGACTTGAAGTTCCACAACAGCTGGAGCGCCGAGGTTGCCTGCCTCTGGGTTACTTCAACCAGGATTACATCTTATGTCTGCTGATAGGAGAGCAAGTGTTGCTGACTGCATGGCTGTAGTGCAGACAAGGCATGGGGCGTGCTGGGCCACTCTACGGACACAGCAGTCCATCCGTGCAACCTGCTACCTATTCCAGGGATCTTTTGGCCGGTGCTGGGAGAGCAGCAAAAGTTCTGTCACAGTAAGACTTGCCCCCATAATCTTTTGCCTCACTATTGGATGCTTATTTGCAATGTTTGGAAATGCTTCAAGCTTTACATTTTATTAACTGCTTGTTAAGAATATGTAAATATTTGGATGTCCATGGTCTGGCCACTGTTCTACTTTAAAGTATGAAGTGGGGGTGACTCTTTCTGTGGTGTGTGCCCGTGTTTTACATGTTCCACAGCAAGCATTTAAAGGATAATTATAACTGCCCCTCCCCCTGGCTGAGCACCATACTACCTACCGGGCTTCAACATATTGCAATTAAGAACAATACTAAATCTATTTATAAAGTAGAGCTGTTGCTGAGTATATAATTATTTAGAAATTACTATTTGTTTTTATCTGTTATTTAATGGCAATAAATAATTTAAATTGCCAGACTGACAAAGATGAAAGCAAATAAAAAAAACTATATTAAAAAAAATCTAAATTTAAGTGAAACCTAAAGAGATAATTTACCCATATCTTCAAAATAACAACAAACACACCTTCTAAACGTTTAGTAATGACAACCTACAAACACATACTTCTAGATAATTGCCGGCTTTGTATTCTTAGCATACCATATTTCTCTTTGCTTCCCAGGCTTCTGCCATTGGCCATGTTTACTAAGGGTAGATCAATGTATCTCCCTTTACTTCCTGGAACTCTGGCACATGTGGTTAGGACATGTGACCATGCACATCATCTCAGGGGAGGAGAATGCCTTTCCCTGAGATCCCGTGAGATTACAGATGAGATTTCCCAGCAATACTCTGCTGATGTTACCTTCCCAGGATGCAATGTTTCGTCACATTACATCATTTGTGCCAGAACTGGACCAGGAAGTAAATGAACTCTAAGTAAATGAAAAACAAGTCTGTTTAACCAATGAATGTAAGTAAATTTAAAATCAGCATGCAGAGCTGCATGATGATGTGATTTTTAGTGAAAGGGGTAAAGGTCCACTTTAAGTGCAGTTTTAGTGGCCAGACCATCACCACACCCCTCCGTGGTCCACTATAATTCCCTGTTCGGGCCCACAGCTGCTACATTCTAGTAAAAACTAGGTGGGATTCTGATGAGGAAGAAGATGGGATGTGAAAGGGAGGCTCCTGATTTGAAGGGAAGACTCTGATGTGAAAGGATCTGATGTGAAAGGGGCAGTGGCGGAACTACCAGGGCCGCAGCGGTCGCAGTACCAAAGGTGCGGGCCGGCAGTGAACACGGCCGCGAGGACCCAGCAGTAGCCGTCCTGATATTACAGTGAGACCCGTCTGGATGTTCCCGGCTGCTGTCCCCCATGGTAGTGTGTTGTTTTTTTACAGCCTGCCTGAGCTTCATTCAGCTGGGAGAGCGAGAGGACTGTGACAGGTGAGGTAAGTACTTTCCATTATAGAATATGGAATAGGACATGGCTGAATTTGGAACTGACTATATTCTATTCCATGTTCTATAATGGCATTGTATTACTAGGAAACTACAAGTCAGCAGTTTAGCTGGGAATTGTAGTTCCCTGTATGATAGAAGGCTTTTTTAATAACTAGCCTCATGAAAGTATTAATAATACAATGCTATTATAGAAACATAGAATAGAACAGGCCTCAAAATTTCCACTCGCCCCCTTGCAATTGGCGAGTGAAAATTGCGTGGGGGCGAGTGGATTCTCATCGAGGTGAGCCGTTGGCGGGACCAGAGATGGGAAACTACCGATGTGGCGATTGCTCGCTTCTGTTCTCTCTTCTTCTCGGCCGCTGCTTACACAGAGCTGCAAAGAAGGAGAAGAGAGAACAGAAGCGAGCAATCGCCACATCGGTAGTTTCCCATCTCTGGTCCCGCCAACGGCTCACCTCGATGAGAATCCACTCCCGCCAGCGGTGCAGCAGATGACATTCAGTATCGCTGTCTTCTGCAGCTTCCTCCGCCCACCTCAGCTGCCAGGTTGGGGGAAGACTGCAGAGACAGTGAGACCGGCCATCCAGAAAGTTATGCAGCGGGGGGAAAAGAGGATACATGGGGTACCTCAAGATTTTGCAGATTTGTAGGGGTGCTGAGACTGAAAATAGTTTGAGAAATGCCGCCTTACGGCTGTGATATTACCGCCCAGTACAATTTTCACGGACAGTCTCAATGACAGTCACAGTTCGTTGGGATCACAATGTACAGCCTTTTCGTTCATTCAGCCAATCTATAAAGCTGAACCCCATGCAGATTTAAAAAAAAAATACCACTGTTAAACATTATTAAAAATCATATGTATTGGTGTAAATACCTGAACTGGTCTTAATATCAGTTTTATGTAATTGGTTGTACAGCACTCAGGGTGTGAAATGTTAGCAGCCAGTCAGGCTCTGCTTTGGTGCATGCGTGCTGACAGTGACCATGCTGAGAGAAGAAGAGAGCAGAGTGAGGGTTGAACTCGTCATTGTGCTCCTGCATTGTCTAGTCTGGTCTTTGACCACTACCAGTTATCTACTGCTGCAGTGAAAATGTGGCTGTTTTCTCTGTAAGGCTTTGTTATCTCAAGGTTGGATGTGCAGAGTTACAAATCCTTTGGCAGGTAGAACAGGTTCAATATACTGTATAGATTTCAAGTGTGTATTTATATTTTGACATTTAATCCCAACAGGTTATGTTCAGCTATTCAGTGGAATAGTTGCTCAAAGAACACTGACTTAATCACCAAGAGTGAGGACAACCTAAAAAATGACCTGCTGGAGGAAGACTGAAAGTTCTTCTGCAGTGGACTGTGTGACATGCAGAGACTTTTCGGGTGTTTGCATCGGGACCCCCAGATCAGATTTACATGTGAACGCAAGTGATGGAGGATACTCAAATCAACAAAAAGAATTTGCAAAAAAAAAATGACAGCCTTGTTTTATATGACCGTTTTTTACAACCTGACCAGTGCCAACCAGGCCACCGCCATTGATCTTTTCTGATATTCTTGCGGTCTAATGGCTCTCATCAGTAGGCGGGGATATGGTGACATAACTCCAGATCTGATTGGCTTCCTTTCTACCTCATGGCTGCTTTCTCATTTGGGTTTTGAGGACAGTAACACGAGCTGCAAGGGAGGAACATTGCAAACCCAGCACAGGATGGGCGACCTTAATGGCACGTGAATGTTACAATAAACACGATCTGACACCAGTTTGTGTAAGTAAAATCTGTGATTAAGGGAAAGGTCACTGTTCATGGCAGATGATATGAGATAATGATTGTCTCTGTTAAGGTGCCCATACACTGCACGATTATCGTACGATAATCGTATGCGATCGTGTTTTCGTACGATAATCGAGCAGTGTGAACGGAGACGTGCGACCGTTTCTACTGTACGGTCGCACGTCTTCTGTCGAACCAGCATGTTCGAAAACCAGCCGGGAATCGTACGATTCTCGGCTGGTTAGAACGGTGCTCGGAAGATAAATGCTGAACGGGCCGGTGTGCGCATGCGCACACTGCCCGTTCAGCATTGCGGTCATCGGAAGCCCGCCCCTCAGGGGGGCGGGCTTGCGATGATCGAGAGTGCGATCTGCCTGTCCAAGATAGGCAGATCGTACGTTTTTTTAATCCCTTTACAACCATCGCAAGACTAAAGTCTTGCGATGGTTGTAGAGTGTATGGCCACCTTTAGAGAGATGTGATGTCAGCTCTTTCCCTTGTCTGATATCGTGGAAGGTCACGCTCATTAGTAAAGCTTAAGCTTTCCTTGTAGTGTTTCCTTCTGCTGTCACTTCTTAATTATACAAGCAGAAATGGAGCTTGTTTAAATAAATAGGTGAAAATATCTCCCACAAATGCTGAAATTGTTTAAAATGTACCAGCCACCTGCACAGTAAAACAGTAGTCATAGCAAACATTCATATCTGTATATGATGAGCAACATTTGCCTGGTGGGTATATTTCCTATACTGGAATGTTGATGGTTGTTAATCTAAAGGTTCTTTATTTGTATATTGAAAGGTAACATTAAGACCCCGGCTTGCTGTAGAACGGATGTCCAGCTGTGTACGCGTACCTACGACAAAAAGTTATCTCTCATGTCCCCTCCTCTGCTCAGGTGGTGGGCACAATAGCCAGCCTGCTATTGGCCATTGCAATTTAAAATAGCCAATAGCAGGCTGGCTTTTACTCCCTGTTGTTTAAATTCTGTTGCCGACCGCGGAATCTAGCCAATGTCCGGCGGCAAGATGTAAACAAAGAATTTTGTTAGGAACTAAATCAATTTAGTTGCTAACAATTTATTAGTGTGCACCAAGCAACCGACTATTTTTTTAGCGTGCATCAGGCCACCCCCCCAAAAAAATCGAGGACATATTATGTCAATTTTCTTTTTGCCGGTTGCTAGAATGGCTAATAATGGGGAGTTTACTGTATTATACTGTGTTTGTGTTCAATGAAATTGATTTCAGTGTATTTTATTTCTAAAAATATAGTTTGATACATATTCGCAAATATAATTTTTTTTATTATGCAGGGCTTTTAGAAAATATATAACTATTTGGGGGGCTTTTAGGCAGTTTTTCAAAAATTCTGATTTTATCATGTGTTTGCAAAAATAAGCCATTCTGAGCCATGCTTTCAGATCAGGCTGACATATGTATGTGGCGATTGTCCTAATAGACTTTTGTAACGCCCTGTAAGTAGGAGTGCTTAGTAAATTTAGTATTATCAGATTGTATTCAGTGTGATGCTGATCTATAGTGTATGCTCATTTTGTTTCCCCTAAACAATCTGTTATCATTTGCAACTGCCTGCTGCTGGGTGTACCCTGACCACAGAGCAGAGCAACAAATAACAGTGAGTTATGAGTATCTCTGTCCCTCTAGCCAATCACTAGGAGGTGGATGGCCAGTGGTGCTGGGAGAGGAGATAAATACTTGGGGTGAACCATGTGAGCTCTCTCTCCCCCCCCCCCCCCCCACCACGGGTGCTAGGCCTGAAGCCTGGGCACTAGCCATGTGCTTACACTAAGGCCTTAGTCTGGAGGTCCAGTGGCTGCTACAAATACTGAGGATGAACATGACGACTTCTGATCTAAGTACTGCTTTGCCAGTTGTTCTTTACACAGATTGCTGTGTCTGGATTAGAGGTCCTAGTCTGTGCATGGCAGCAGTTACTGTGTTCTACTGATGAAGGAGTCTACATCAGCCTGGATGGTCCTGACCCTAATCCTCTCTCCTTGAAGTTCAGCAATAAAGTCTCTCAGCATTTTATCTTCAGTCTGGACTTCGCCTTGTCAGTCGCCACAGAGGGCGGTAAGTGCTATTGGGCAGCCGGGTTCCTAAAATCCCTAGACAGGCTATGGAGGACCCATTCACCCAGCGGCTCCTTAGGGGGTGAGCGCTACACTTTACATCACAAAAGCCTCTGCATGTGATTTCAAGACTTCAGCTGCTCAGGAGTAGTTGGTATCACTCTGAATTTGACCCAATGTGGCCTAATTATAGGGAGCAACATTTGTGTCTTTTGCATCTATTGAAATTATCTCAGGTCATATATAACCATTGGACGATTTACTTCTCATTAGCTTGTAGGCAGCGAAATCTAAAGCCCCTCCCCCTAGGATAACATTTTTTGCAATTATTAATATTTTATTTGTCGGCGGTCGGGGTGGGTTGGCTGACCCGAACCAACCCACACAACCCAACCCTCCCTCCTCCCCCCTCCCCCTCACACATGCAGTCACACTGCAATATTAATAATATTTTAATATTTGCTGGCTACCTGTTGGAGACTGGGTGGGTTAGATCGTTTTAACCAACCCACATCCAAGCCCTTCTGCCCCCCTGCCGCCCCAATGCTTAAAGTAGAACTATGAGGTGAGTGCTTTTCACTCACCTCATAGTTCTAGCCGACCTGTGACAATGAGACTGTCAAAGGTTGGCTCAGTAGATCGGGAGGTGAGCGAACACACACCGGCGTTCGCTCACCTCTGGATTCCCCCCTCCGATCCGCCAGCGCTGACTGGCGGAACGGACGGGGGAGGGGGCGGGTACAGCTGGCTCTGCCTCTAGATAGGCAGAGCCAGCTGTCAGTCACGCAGCTGGGCGGATCTCGGCACAATTGTCGGGATCCGCTTCAGCTGCGGCGTCTCAGTATACCGCGAGCAGTAGCTTGCGGTATACTGCGGCGTCTCAGTATACCGTGAGCTACAGCTCGCGGTATACTGAGCCTAGGGTGACGGGAGGACGCTAGTTTGTATCCTCCCGTTACCCTAAGGAGAACTATGGGGAAAAGCCTTAACCCCATAGTTCTCCTTTTAATACAATAAAGCAAAGCAACCCACACCCAAGTGGCTAAATATACAAGCTCTTACCTGCCAGACAGCATAGCTAGTTCAGTAACCTCACCTATCTCTAAGCAGTACAGCTGCAGTCATTCTGCATTTTTACACAGTGCACTGGATGCCAATGCAGGTCACTGCTGAGCAGTACACACTCTGCTGCAGTGGGGACCTGTATGGGGTGTACAGCTTGTGCTCCCAAAATAAAGTTTTAAAAAAAAGTAAACAATGCAATGTCATGGTGATTACTTACATATCTGGTGGAGTGGTGAGAAGATCCAACTGTTCTGGGAGCAGGTATTTATAGCATATCATATGCAGGTGCAGGGGACTGATATTAAGGGTGGACCAGGCTCCCTATGGTCCATCAAGAAGGACATCCTACGTTTCTGTCTTATAGCGGACCGCAGAGTGATATCGGACAGTGGAAATCCACTAGAGTACCATCTCTCGCTTCTTGGACCGTTATTATGAACAATCTGATGCATATGGAAGATCTGGTAGTCGGGATCTGGACAGGACTGGCTATTTTCTGTGTTTTTGGTTCTGTTGGTCCTTGCTCCACCCTTCTGCAACATTCAGTGCTATGCTGGGGTTATGAGACAGTCATAACCCCTTACCTTATGCCCCTAATCTTGCTATACATTGTTGGGAACACCTTATGGTCCTTACATTGCTTATGGTTCCTCTGTTTCTCCTTCTTTCATCCCTTCTACTTTACTAACAGGGTTATTCACAAAAGTGTGAAGAGTTTGGAGAAGGCAGGAGAAGTGAACAATCTAGGACAACAAAGCTGAACTGGAAAAATTCTCCAATTCAGTTCACTTTCCAGTTCAGCTATGTTGTCCTAGATTGTTCACTTCTCCTGCCTTCTCCAAACTCTTCACCCTTTTGTGAATAACCCTGTAAATCTATCTTCTCTCTCATCTTTTCTCACAAGCTGTGCTTTCTTCGTTCCCTACTGGTACCTCCCTTAGTTTAGCCCGGGCATTGACCTGCTGTTTCATTTTGTAAATGGGTTTATTTTCTCTCACTGTTAGTTTGTCATATGACCTACCTCTGCTTACCTTTGTGTTAACTATGCCCGTGGGGTATGTGAAAGTCTTTTCTTGTGTTTTGTAAGTTGCATTTCTAACAATAAACACAGATTTACCATAATCCACTGACCACTGTGGCTTGAGTGGACACTAGCCGCATGGTAAACCTCTGCATTTCACTGTGCGGCTAGTGCGAACGGGCCCTAAAACTTTTACTGTCAACATTGCATAGATCCAGTCAGCACCTCTCTTTGTATAATATTAATATTATTCATATTTATCATGACAATGCAGAGGTCAGAAATAATTTTCTTGTTTTCCTATCTAGGCCACAAAGTTTTCTGTAAGCTGTATTCAGCTGTGCACGTAATGAATGTCATTTGATTTGCTGCATTTCAGTACTGGCTTCATGGCCTAATACTATGCCTGTTGCATAAAACATAACGTTGGAGGATGATTCAGTTCATGACAGTATGTGGGAATGAGGGCAAGCAATGTAATATCATCATCTGATGGGAAAATGCCACAAGCTACGATCTGGCCTTGTTTTACATTTCTTCTATCCAGTGACCTTTTGGCTCATCTTAATGTATGCTTATATTTTATTTCGAGGTGTATAGTACATGGTGTGATTAACATTCCTTTAAGATTAGGGTGGAGCCGCAGCAGGAATGTGCAAGCTCTATAGTCAAATAACAAACTGGATATGAATTGGAGTAATTGGGTCATAAGCGGTTTTATTTTTTTTAAATTAAGAAGATTATACTGGAAGAGAGTTCTAGAGAAAACATCAAGTCAAGTCATAAATATGTAAAAGGATATATATAAAGTCTGCCCTTGCCCAAATGTAATGTATTAAAAGGATAAAATTACCCAGCTGCTAAATTTTAATAAAAAAACAAACATCCATTATAAAATACAATAGTAAGATATGATAACATAAAGCAGAACTCAAGCCAAATATTTGATTGGGAAAGTTTAGAACTAGGGGTTCACCGATACCAGTATTAGCATTGATGCTGATACTGGGCATTTTCACTCGTACTCGTACTTGTAAAAATGCCCTGATTCTGGCGCCTTACATTTTTAAACTGAAACAGCTGCCTGAGGTCCCGTGCTTGCTGGGGACCTTGGCAGCTTTCCTGTGAACTATGCAGTGCCTGTCCGCACATCTCCTTCATGCATGAAAAACTAAATGCAGCTGAAAAATAGTTTTGGGCCTGGAGGAAGACAGGACAACCAATCAGGTTACATAGGTCACCCAACACAGGTCACATATAAGGAGAGTGGACAGGACCATGCATATCATTCTCTTATGCCTTTTATGAGTAATAGTTCATCCAGATATCTGGGTTCATAGCACAAAAATGGCCTAAAATAAAGCACTATTTATCCAGCTTGCATACAGTTGTTTCAGGATTGTTAGCACTTGTCAGATTAAGATATGAATGCAGCAGAAATAGAAGCATGCCTATGGCATTTTCCTCCTTCTGTGCACCATGCAGCTTGAAAAAGCCTGTTTTGGGCATCCTGGGTTAATTTTTAGTGCTGGCCAGAAGCTCTGAGAGCAATAAATCTACATTACTAAAACAACTTAATACATTACTAAGACAACTAAATAAATTCTCCTTACTACATAGCCTGCAAAGGGGTATCTGTGATCAGTGAACTCAATCCTGAAAAGTCCTCCGGTGCATCTAAAGTCCCCTCTTCTTGACTGGAAACATTACAGGGGGTACAGGGTTATTGTCAACAGCTATACGGCACCCTTTCAAAGTAGGCAAAATATTGAGGCACCCTAGTCTAACATGGAACCCCCTATCACATTAGAGCCCCCTTCCTTTTTACATTAGAATATACCTTTCGCATCAGAGTCCCCCTATACTGCAGGAGCCCCACTTTACAGTAGGAGCCCCCTTCACATCAGGAGCCCTCTTTTTTCACATCACAGCCCCCCTCTCTCACTAGGAGCTCCCTTTCACATTAGGAGCCGAAACCTGCGGCAGTATGGCATAGGGCAGGAGGCAGAGCAGGCCTGGAATTTATGAATGGAACCTGCCCTGGAATAGCATCATTCATGTCCATAATGCTGGTGGGTGGCCTGCCCGCCTGTACCATGGAAAGGCATGTTGCTTTGTGAAAACCTTAAGGAAGCCAGAAGGTACCCTCAAGAGTGCCACAGGACCCTGACTGAAATAGGCTGGTCAACAGCAACCTCTCCAGCCCTTAATAATATAGTAGTGGATTTGTGTTATCTTTACACAGATGTTCTGTTCAATTTGCCTCAACAACCTCCTTATCCTTAATGGAGCTCCTTCTCACTCCCTGGCCGCAAAGCAGCTGTGTGGGCAGCTATGGCTAAGGTTAGCCAACTATCCAGCAGATCTGTACTTACCTGGTTGGGTGGCAACAGTATTGGGTCACCTAGTCCATAGACTTGGCTCTGAAAGCTCCCTGTTCTGTGCCATGGTTTAATCCCCCAAGATTACAGCACTGATAACAACTGATTTCTTTATATTAAGGGCCATACAAAAGATAGGCACACCAACAGCCGTAGGGATTGACCTAGCAGTACAGCCAGGTGCAATAAACAAATGCACCAACAATTTACACCGTGCTTTTACATACTGCACATTCACATCAGTCCCTGTGCTCAGGGAGCTTACAATCTTAGGTCCCTATCTCAGGAGCCAATTAACCTACCAGTCTTTGGAGTGTGGAAGGAAACCCATACAAGCACAGGAAGGACATTAAAACTCCAGGTGTTCTGACTGGGATTTGAACTGGGGACCACCCAGTGCTGCAAGGTCAAAGTGCCAAAGGTTTTTCATGAGCCCTGGGTATCTCTATCTTACATTCGTTTGTACTGAGTCATAGGAAAGTCATTATGGGCTCAGGCAAAAACGCAGCATGAATGTCTTTTCGGAGCTGGTTAATGATGTTACATCTTATTTTTTCTTTTATTTCGTTTTTTTCTCCATATGACTCTCTGGAACATATTTAACTTATAAGAATCTAATTGCTCTGACTAAATTGCTAATTAGCATCCTGGCGGTTGCTAGGAAACCTGTTGACCTCCTTGTTTTAGGGGTCTCCATCTACATAAAGTACAGCAGACAATCAGAATATCCACAGATGGCAAGACGTGTCCTATTTGTTGTACCTGATCCCGTGAATGCTAATGAGAAGAGGAAACACATAAAAAGGCACTGAGGTATGAAGGCATACATACAGAATCTTTCAATATACAGATTCTTGTAAATGTCTGAATGGTAGTTCATTGAAGATCAGTTAAACGAATATTTATTAAGGCGAAACTCAAATTTAATTTGGCATTGTATTATATCACAATGAAATACCTCCATAAAGCTCTTCTAAAATGGCTAGCATGTATGCAATCCAAAGCAAAATAATCCCCAGGGCTACTTATCTAGCCCGTACTTCAGGCTGTGAAAAAAGTCTGCATCATCACTGCGTGACACCATTACATTACTGTTGATAGACGTTACTGAACGTGCATACATTTGCATATAATTCCACCTAGTAATGTCCACAGACAATCCCCGATAGCATAGTTACATAGTTACATAGTATTTGGGGTTGAATAAAGACATACGTCCATCAAGTCTAACCCATATAGGTCCACACATCATCTCATTCTTAGGGATACTGGTATCCCTGGATATGACGGTCCCTCAAGAAATTGTCCAAACGTTTCTTGAACAAATCTACACTCTTGGCTGAAATCACTGCCGATGGCAGTGAGTTTCAGACCTTAACCGCTCTTACTGTAAAGAACCCTCTTCGCCCATTGTGCTGGAATTTTTTCTCCACCAACTTTAGGTGGTGGCCTCTAGTCATTGTAATGGAGTTAATCTCAGTTTGTTGCCAATGTTGCTGTCACCATTGAACATCTTGTACATGAAAATCATATCCCCCCTTAATCTCCTTAATTCCAGCGTAAACATGTTTAAGGTCAGAAGCCTTGTCTCATAGCTCTGGTCCTCCATTCCCCTAATTAGTTTTGTTGTCCTCCGTTGGACTCTCTGGAGTTCAAGGACATCCCTTCTCAGTACCGCGACCAAAACTGGACCGCGTACTCCAGATGTGGCCGAACCAACGATCTATACAGATTTTATCCAGGTCCTCCTGCAATCTTATATTGTCATGATCCGTTTCTAGTACCCTCCCTATTTTTGTATTGTCTGCAAACACGGAAACATGGCTATTTATTCCCTCCCCGATGTCATTAATGAATAGGTTGAACAGTATCGGACCCAGCACTAGCAGTTCTCTTGCAGCATGCATACAGTGCTGTCTGTAGCACCCAAGTTGTTTCCTGGTGTTGTGAGCACTCCTCACTGGTTTCCACAATTGTCTGTCGCAGTGTCCTCAAAGGATTCTGCAGCACTTAGAGGTGAGGTCACATTAGGGGCAGACAAAAGAACGGACCACCATTGAAGAGAACAGAGAGCTGCTGCTGCCACCGGACGCCATACCCTAGAGATCACATGAAAGGCAAATTTAGGTGATTTTTTTTTCGTTTGTTTCTGAAATGTTTCCTTTTTTTTAAAAAACGAAAGAGATTAGCTAAGTGCATGGGGGCGAGAAACAGGCCCACTTTTTTGCCTGCAGTTGGGTTTTAAAATAAAACGTGTTTTGGCCATACAGGGTAAGGCAACAGGTTCACCTTTACCCTTATCTTTAAAATGACAACAAACACACCTTTAGAAATATTTAGTAATGTCAATCTACAAACACATACTTCTAGATAATTTCCGGCTTTGTATTCTTTGCACACCTTATTTCTCTTTTCTTCACCATTCTTCTGACAGTGGCCATGTTTACTAAGGACAGATTACTAACTCTCCTTTTACTTCCTGGATTTCTGGCACATGTGACTATGTCATGTGACCATGCACATCATTTCAGGGGAGGAAAATGCCTTTCCCTGAGATCTCGTGAGGTTACAGATGGGATTTCCCAGCAATGCGCTGCTGATGACAAGGCAATCCTAGTGTTCATTGCTTTGGCAAACTGAAGTCATTTTGCCCTTTCAAAGCAGGAAGTGAATGCTCTGCAAGTGTGAGTATTTCATATTCACAGCATTTTACACTTGAAATGTCTATGTTATTATTAATTATCATACATAGAGGGATGCATTGGTAGAATTTGATTTTTGAGTGTAAAGGTCCACTTTAAATGCTGCACTCCATTGAGCAGGTGGAAAGGAAGAATCATAGTCCTGTGTAAGCTCAGAGTCATTCTGGTTGGAACTTACACAGGACTCAGTGGCGGAGCTAAGGAACAAAGGGCCCTGGTGCAAGATTTGCAAAAACCCACAAACACAGCGTTCTCCTTCCGCAGGGCTCGGCCGGCTGTCACTTTCTCTCCTCCGCGCTGGGAGACGGAGCAGTGTCCCACAGGGGAAAAATAAATGGACTCCATATCAACAGACAGCACTAGGTCAACTGCCAAGCACCAGCACATTCACATGGAGCAAGTTACATGCTCCTCTATACCGGAAGTACAGGGTACATTCTGTACTCCCTGCAGATGAGCTGAGCGGTTAGGAAATGAAGGAAAAGTGACTATGTGTTGCTTGGATGGGTCGTTAAAGCGAATATGTCAGTTTACTGTACATGGAAAAGGCAAAGGTTTGCTTGAAGGTAACTGATGCAATAAACATTGATAACATGTGCTTACTGAGACTATATTATACTTTCCCTTTATTGTTGCCTTCTTTTCATTGCCTCTGAAAACAATACCAATTATAAACAAGCATTAAACTTTTTTCCTTCAAAGATTTAGAAACAAATTCTGAAATTATACATTATGTGAAATGTACCATGCCAGGCAAGAACACACAGATGTCTTACAGACAAAGAAACTGCCTATGAGTCTGCAAAGCTTTACTTCAGCAGATAAATGGACTATGTGAAAGACAAAACATCGTGTTCTAGCGTGCTATTTAATTATAGGTCTGTAAAATTTGCTTGCTTATCTAAGTTATTAAAATACGAATAAGTAATTACCCTTTATTCAGTTGACAGTTGTTGTTTTGCTACAAAGAAACCAAATTCCAAATTTAGAATTTCTTCGAAGGACCAAAATAAAGCTATTAAACCTCATTGGGTCCCAAACACATGGGCTTTGTTTATTTTAGCTTTTAAATGCTATGCTAAAAGCATCGGCTCAACTACCTCCCGACCGGCCATTGTAGATTTTGGTCTTTTTTCCTTTTTATAGTAGAACAATAAAAGTCCCGTGGTTAAAAAAAATCCAACCAAAAAACTGATGTAACATTCATTTGAGAATACTATTGCATGACTGAGTAATTGGCAGTCAAATTATCATATCATGACCGAGAAATAGCCTGGAAGGAAGTGTAACATGCTGGTATTGAGGTGGTTAAAGAAACATTGTCACCAGGGGAAAGGGTTGCTAATACAAGCAGCCTCCCAAACCATACTATCATGGCTGAATCTTAGAGATTACGTTTCCTGATAGTCCTTGCCTGCTCCATTCTGCCTCTTGCATGTCCCCTTTAAGGCTGCTTATCATTGTGATGCGATAAGAATGTGTGGAGATGGCACGTAGCAGCAAGCTTCAATGCAACCCTACTCTTCCTGTCAGAAAGGCCCTGCCTTTGGCAAATTCTGGTGTTTGCACCTCAAACCTGCCGCTCAGTCCTGAAGTACTGTGATCCCAGCCTGTGTGATTATGCACCCCCCTAGGAAGCATGTAAATGACAGACCTGGCGCCCAGGAAATGGGCAGAATGAAAGAATGTAATTCTTCCCTGAGGAGGACTTATGGTTGTAGGGACCCCTTGCTAGGTGCTTCGGTGGAGAGAGGTGTAGTACCCGTAAGTTCCCCCTAGAAGTCTCTCTGTGTCACCAGCATATAAATAGAGGAAGCGGGAGAGTGGGAGTTCGACTTCAGAGAGAGCTAGACCGAGCAGGAAGTTGTCAACAACACTTGAGCATGAACAGGGTCAGTGACCATTGGGATTATTTTTTTATGCAGGATGGGGCTGAGGGATTCTAAATTACAAATACATAGTTATCTGGAGTTATACTTTAAAAATATTTAATAGGCTTGGGGCAGCCATTAACGTGTATTTAGTATTACTTAACGTGTATTTATTTTTAGGGTTTATATCACTGTTATCAGATCATATGATTATTTTAAAGTGACTTTGTCACAAGAAAATAAGTTGCTGACATGTATAAATTGCAGATGCCTAGAAAGGTCTGTACATAATTCTGTTCTGCTAAAGCTTTCTTGATTCCTTATTGGCCCATTACTATGATGGGCTGCCTCACCGACCAAATGAAATGTGTGGGAGGCCAGAGGGACGGACAAACTTTGACACTACTGCTGAAGCTCTGCCCGATCAGAACTAGCATTTAGGCAATGCAGAGGCACTTTAATTTGCTGTGGGAATTTGCAGGCACATTTAGGTGTCAGCAGCTTTTTTTTTTGTAACAGCTTTAAGAAAAAAGAAAAATAACTTTCATGGCATAAATAAAAAAAAACTCCTATTCCCTGGCTCCTAGCCTAGGCACCCTAGATCACATTGTTTGTTGCTTCCAATCATAACTGCAGGGCAAACCAACAGATTCAGTTTATTACTCAGCAGCATATTGCTTTTCCAATCCCCCACCTTTCTGTTCAGCCACCTGGAGTGAGAAAAGAAAGCTTTGTGTAAGCTCTGACTCACTCTAGTAGGAGCATACACAGGACTGAGGGCTCCCTCACCACCTCCATGTGACAGTGTGGGCCAATCACCCATCACCAGCACTGTCACATAGAGTGAATCATATGCCTCTACATACCCAGGAGAAAGAGGAGCAGTGGGGAAGATTTAGAATTGATGCAATGTGATTATGACATATTTGCATGGAAGATGGTGCTATATAACATTGCTCTCTATGTGCGATAAATGAGCAGGATCAACCTAATGTAGGACAGGAAAGAGGAACTTTACACATATCTGCACAATAACGACAAAGGCACCTTTAGAAATGCTTAGTAATGACAATCTACAAACACATACTTCTAGATAATTGCCAGCTTTTTATTTTTTGTATACAACATTTTTCTTTTCCTCCCCATTCTTCTCACAGTGGCTATTAGAGGAATCCATCTCCCTTTACCTCCTGGAACTCTGGAACATGTGACCATGCACATCATCTCAGGGGAGGAAAATGCCTTTCCTTGGGATCTCATGAGATTAAAAATGAGATTTCCCAGTAATGCTCAGCGGATGTAACCTTCCCAGGATTCAATGCTTGGGCACAAATACATCACTTGTATGAAAGAGAACCAGAAAGTAGAAAAAAGAAATTGTAAGTAAAATAAAAATATGTTTGTTTAACTAATTAATGTAAGATGATTTCATATCAGTATGCAGAGCTAAATGCTGATGTGATTTTTAGTCAAAGGGGGTAAAGGTCCACTTTAAGGTCTCAGAATCTGGAAAGCATATTAGCTGTTCTGCTGACACCTAAAGAAAGTAAAAGTTTTACCCGCTTATAGTTAATGAGTTTAACAACTTCTTATTTTGATCATTATCTTGTTTTCTACCACACTGATTCTTTAAAAAAAATTACTTTCTAAATACATGACAAACTATCTTTTACCAAGTTCTTTACTACTGCCAGACATGGACTCCATTGTATATCACCTCTAAGTAGACAGTTTTAAATCACAAAGAGGATAAAGCAAAGTCACCCAATCAGGATACACCAGAACCAACAGAAGAACAATGTATCTGCCGTGGACTGAGCACCACATTTTATGTAGTGGCATTTTCTATTATTGCATCACCTTGACTATACTTTCTTCTAAAGAAGTTGCAGGCTTTTGGCATAACCATCAGGATTTACACTATGTGGAGCTATAAGTAAGGTTTATTTTGTATCCACTGTATAAAGTGTACAAGAGTGGGATTTTTATTTCCGAGTTCATGTTTTTTCACTCTATTTTCTGAAACCATTTTGTGTTGAATTTTCATAATTATGCTTAATTACATTTCTTTTTACTTTTTATGACTCCTGATTTAGCTTTGCTATTTGGTCATCCCCCCGCCCCTCTTTTACCACTACCACCACCATATTTTTGCATTTTACTCACTTGGCAGCCATTTTCGTAAATGTAAAAATCCAAGAGACACTTTGCAGTAATAATGACTGTGTCCCGATACTGTGCACTGGTGTCCCCACACAGCATGCAGGTATCTATACGGGAGGACCAAATGTGTGACCACACCAGACAATGTTTATGAGCTTATAGTTTATTAGGCACACCGAAATCAAATAACCACAAACAACCCCACCAACACCCACAAGCAGCAAATAATAGCCAACAAAATGCAAACAACAAAACCACAAACAAAAACTTTAAAAATAGTGGGTAAGGGCTAGATCCTCTCTCAGGTTCGTATTACTTTCTTATCCCCAAACTTCTTGTCCCAAAAACAACATTGCTTCTAGAACAGAAAGTGAGAGGAAATGATTCCATCAGTGACACAGACATGTGATACCCTACGATAAAGTCCCTCTCTCATTAACCTTCCCTGTAAATCTGACGCTATCCCGTACACTCGCTAGTTGGTGAAAGTGATGGGCAGACGGAAGGCAGTAGTCACTACATAAAAGTGATTATTTTCATGTAAGCTTTGATTGCATTATCAAAAACTAGTCTAGCATGTATTCCTATTACAATGCTGATGTTAGAACAGGATAGTAGATACTGTGACTTTGCAACTCCTTTAAAGTGGACCTTTACGCCCTTTGACTAAAAATCACATCAGTATACAGCTCTGCATACTGATATGAAATCATCTTACATTCATTAGCTAAGCAAGCATATTTTTATTTTACTTACAATTTCTTTTTTTCCACGTTCTGGTCTATTTTGACATAAATAATGTAATGTGCCTAAGCATTGCACCCTGGGAAGGTTACATTAGTAGAGCATTGCTGGGAAATCTCATCTGTAATCTCAGGGAAAGGAATTTTCCTCCCCTGGGATGATGTGCATTGTCACATGTGCTAGTCACATGTGCCAGAGTTCCAGAAAGTAAAGGGAGATATATTAATCTGTCCTTAGTAAAAATGGCCACTGTGAGACGACTGGGGAGGGAAACAAAAATAAGGTATGCAAAAAATAAAAAGCCGGCAATTATCTAGAAGTATCTGCATGTAGATTGTCATTACTGAACATTTCTTAATGTGTCTTTGCGGTTATTTTGAATATATGGGTAAAGTTCCTGTTTAAGGTCTGCCCACATTACGAGTTACAGAATATAAGGAATATACTATATATTATCTTTACTTAAGGTTGATGACATTTTTTATACATTTGAACAACAAGTTTGAGCATATGAGAAACATCTTCATTAAGTTTCCTTTCTTATGGAGAAAAAGACTAATTTCACTTTAAAACACTACATTTAAAAAAAAGGAAAAGAACGGTAGCTGTCCCTGGTAAAAAAATAAACTTCTAGACAAATCCGATTGATGTCAGGACTTTTGTTTTATCTTGAACCAGCTCAGTGATTTGCAAAATGCATAGCAGCTGCTTGCAGTCTTTCTATGTTCACTCTTGGTGTAATAATTCATGCTTGCAGCCTTGCTTTTTATCCCAGAAGTGTGACAGTTCAGCCTCCAGCCTGGTGCCAGTTTAATCAAAACACCTTCAGGTATCTTGCATACAGGTTTATAGTAACATTTGCTGTTTTTATATCTCAAGAGTTTTTTCTCTGAAATTAGATGGGTATTGGCTGGGCCGGATTAAGAGCATCATGGGCCTGGTGCTGAGGATTTCGGTGGGCCTTTTTATGGAAATGTTGATGGTCACCAGAGCCTCTTCCTGTCCGGGCTGTGATTTGCAGTCTCTCTACAGCCTGGAGTCAGTGCTGGAGCGCCAAAGCCCAGCTGCAGCTGTGAGCCTGGTAGATCTGCCACTGGCTCCAAGTTGTAGAGAGACTACAAATCTCAGCAATACATTACACAAATTATAATGAATGTGTTGCGCTTCATCTAGAACAATACATAAACAAATCTCTATAATAAATATGTGCTTAAATAATACATGCAATCAAAAAAGTGTTCACAATGAATCTTCTTATAAATAATATCCTATATTCTTATAAATATATAATATCCTACGCGTTACGTCACAATTGACTTCATCTGGGGCTTGGCGTTGCAGACACACTCAGAGGATTATAAAGCCGACAGTCTCCACTGCAACCGGGGATGATTCCTCCAAGCCCCAGATGAAGTCAATTGTGACGTAACGCGTAGGGCGGAGTTTCGCAGACGTGGATTGGAGATTGCATGGTCGGCAGCACAGCTCCTGTTTGATCTGTCTTTGCATTGAGCAATACATTATAAAGCGATACAGAATGGCACCGGCTATAAAGGACTACAAATCCCAGCAATACATTGTTAAGCACTGCAGAATAATACCATCAGCTACAGAGGACTGCAAATCCCAGCCATACATTTTACAGCAATGCAGAATACTATGAAGCTACATACTCTGTGTTGCTCCGTGTTCACGGCTTGATGTCTCCAGAGTCTCAAGAGGGCTGTGCGGGCTCTAAGGTGGCCAGTGCAAGCTCTTGGGGCCAGTGCAGGCTCCCTGGTGGTCACTGCAGCTCTCAGGTGGTCAGTGCAGCTCTCAGGTGGTCAGTGGGGCTCTCTGATGGTCAGTGCAGCTCTCTAGTGGTCAGTGTGGGCATTAGGTGGTCAGTGCGGGCTCCAGGTGGGCAATGCACGATCTAGATGGTCAGTGCGGGATCTTGTTGGCCAGTGCAGGCTGTGGGTGGTCAGTGCAGGCTGTGGGTGGTCAGTGCAGGCTGTGGGTGGTCAGTGTGGGCTCCAGGTGGTCAGTGCAGGCTCTAGGTGGTCATTGCGGGCTCTTGGTGGTCAGTGCAGGCTCTTGGTGGTCAGTGCGGGCTCTTGGTGGTCAGTGCGGTTTCCAGGTGGTCAGTGCGAGCTCCGGGTGGTCAGTGTGGGCTCCGGGTGGTCAGTGTGGGCTTTTAGGTGGTCAGTATGGGCTTTTAGGTGGTCAGTGCAAGCTCTTGATGGTCAGTGTGGGCTCTAGGTGGT
Source organism: Nanorana parkeri (assembly GCF_000935625.1). Taxonomy (NCBI): domain Eukaryota; kingdom Metazoa; phylum Chordata; class Amphibia; order Anura; family Dicroglossidae; genus Nanorana; species Nanorana parkeri. The sequence continues at coordinate 968,095 of NW_017306859.1, read as the reverse complement.
CTGTGCTGGCTCTAGGTGATCAGTATGGGCTCTCAGGTGGTCAATGCGGGCTCCAGGTGGTCAGCGCAGGCTCCAGGTGGTCAGTATGGGCTTCAGGTGGTCAGTGCGGGCTTCAGGTGGTCAGTGCGGGCTCCAGGTGGTCAGTGCGGGCTCCAGGTGGTCAGTGCGGGCTCCAGGTGGTCAGTGATGGCTCCATGTGGTCAGTGCAGGCTCTAGGTAGTCAGTATGGGCTCTCAGGTGGTAAATGTAGACTCCAGGTCGTCAGTGCGGGCTCTCACCAGGTATGCAAAGTAAAACTGGCGGATGCGGCTCTCTATTCAGGCCTTGACTTGCCGCAATCGGCAGCAGACCGCTCGGGCCCTAGTGAGGAGCAATGCTTGATTAGAGTGCTGCTGCTGTCTGATTGTGGCCGGTCACCGATGCGATCCTGGTGGGCCTGGCCTATTTGCAGGGGCAGGCCTGGAACGGCAGCTCCACCCACCCCTATGTTAATCTGGCCCTGGGTATTAGAGAACTGCAGGTGGATAGAGTTCCTGCCAAAACAGAACCTTGTCTGATGTGGCAACATAACTCAAGGATCTTACTTTATTTTGTACTATTTCCTTATCCCAGCAATGCCAACATTTGAAGAGAACATGTGATAGATAGGGAAGCTGCCATAACTGGCTTTTACAGGGGTGTTTAGAGAGGCAATTTTTGGTGAGACATCTTTGTCCCTGGTTCACTGCATGTAGAGCACCATTCCTGGCAAATGGGAGACAACTATGTGCATTCTGGAAAGCCTCACATGAAGGAGTGATTCATCTCACATTTACTTTAATACAATAAGTGAATGCCCCAGTCTATGTCCTGCAGCTCCCAGTAAGCTCCCCGTGTGCGTGTTTCTAAAACTCAACTCAAAATTACTGTGTGTGGCCCTCTTGAAGACATTTTCCCTTACCTCCTGACCATGTGGTCACAGTAATGGGAATTTACACAAACTGGACATAGACAGCAATACTAATTGTTTTCAATCTACTAACAAAAAGTGTTTTAGCTGCTGCCTTTGTCCTCTTTAAAGATACCCACCCTTCGCCTCCGGGTGACCACACTGGAAATAAGAGAACATTCCCCCAATGATATCAAAGGCTTATCCAAAACTAAAAGCTTGTGCCTAAAGCTGATTTCCAGAATATGTGATGAGTCAGGTCACAGGTCTCCATTCTTCTGAAGTTCAGATTGGGATGGTCCTTCTTTGAGTGCCCACATATATGCCTGGGTGATGTGGACACTTCCCATTGGCTGGCCATCATTGAGGCCCTTACAGGCTCCAGGAGATTGAAGCAGCACGGTAACATCACAACAAGGGGCCGCAACAAGACTGTTTTGCAACGGGCCTGCACTGCCACTGTACATCACCAGTCTTCACAACTGTAAGAAGTGCTGCGGAGGGTCACATGACAGCAAACGTAGATAAGTAAAAGCTATATTTTTGGGGGGTTTTCTATTTTAAAAAAGTATGAGGATGGGTAAGAGCAGAGCATGGTGAGAGCACTTTTTGGGTGTAAGGGTTTGTGGAGGGGTTTGGTTTACCTGGATTTGGTTTGGTTTACCTGGAGATGTGCTTTAATGACTGAAACTTGATAGGAATGGATTTTTAGAAAGAATTCCCAACAATTTAACTCCAAAGCAGAAATCCCCCCACTTCCACCCATGTGATGTCATGCTTATCGTTCTACAGAGTGAATCAACCAACTATTGTAGTGAATGCATACCGTGCAGTGAGTCACCTATTATAAACACAACTCCCAAATACGTCCTTGTGCTCATGTTTCTTTGTGTTCCAATCAACAAAACGAATTTCCTTATTTAATCAACACTGCTGTCTTATGTAGTGACATCACAGCTGACCCACATTTAGGGGGGTTAACTCCACGGGCTCGCTACCTGTACAGCATGTTCCAATACAATGTTTATTTTCAACAAAGACATTAACTGCATTTTCACATTCAAAATCAATTACATTGAGAGGAAGATGGAAAAAAGGATGTGACTAAATGATGTGTTGCCGAGTTATGTGTGAAGCTGTAAACATATATTACAGACCCCCGGCCCCAACAAATCTATAAAAAGAAAGGGATTGTTGATAATTAGCTGTCATGATGATGAATTTTTCTATGTGAAAAAAGTTGGGTCATGAAATGATACAGAACAGATCTATAGCTGCAAATCAATACTAGAAGCACAGAACCACATTGACCAACCGGAGGCTCCTGTTTAACATTATCTGTTTATTATAGAAAATGTCCATTAGAAAATACTGTATGTTGTAAGAGTCTGAAATGTTTACCACCCTTTTCAGATAGTTCAGATACACAATATAAAAAAACAGGAGGAAAGGAAAAGACCAAAATAAGGCTTTTAACCCTTGCAGTGCATGGGTAGCCCCTCTGCAAGGATTAAGAACAGGTTTGGCCGGAGTTCTGCTTTATTGCTGACAACCCACGCCCTTAGAAAGGTGCAGATTTAAACTCCAAAAATAGAGGTATATAAGATAAGATAGCTTTACTACTGACTTAAAGTCCTAGTGCAATAGATACTATATACACATGTAATCATTGTATATAGTATATATACTATAAATTAATCATCAATTATAAAACCATCAATTATTATCCGGAAAAAAGTAACCAATGTTGTTGAACTACATAAACCCAGTGCCATGATAGCAAAAAAAACACCTAAGGGGGTTATTCACTAAGCTGCGGAAGGATTAAGCCGAACATTCAGCTAATCCTTTGGCTTGCTTAGGCTGCCGGAAGCCTTCGGTTCAACCGAAGGGTTGCTGTATAGGCTATTCACAAACGCCTGTCTGGTAGGAATGTTAGGGGGGACTCCCCGAGTTACAAAAAAAATGAGTGGGGTTCCCCCCAAAAGTAATTCCGGACCCTTTAGGTCTGGTTGGAATTTTAAGGGGGAACCCCAACGTCCAAAAATCAGGAAAAAAAGGGAGGGATGAACAGTGCCTCCCCCCCTCCCTGCACAATACCAGGCCACATACCCTTAGCATGGGGAAGGTGTTTTCCAGGAGGTGACCCCCTGGAAAAGCACCTTATCTCCATGCCGTTGGGGACAAGGGCCTCTTCCCCACAACCCTGGTCTGGTGGTTGTGGGGGTCTGTGGGCAGGGAGGCTCATCTGCATATGGGTACCCAGATGTACCCCTACTAATTCGCTAAATAATTAAATAAAAAGTAAATAATCACACCACACTTTTGAAAAAATACTTTAATTGAACAAAAGACACAAAGACAGCTATTGACAATTCCTTTATTCTATATAAAAAAAAAGAACCAATGATGCAATCCAGCATCAATTACAACATCCAGCAACAATCACGATGAATGACGACAACAATTTGCCGAAATAAACAAAATCCCGCTGCCCGCTGGACCCGATTGCTGCCGACACACTGCCACCGCAAAATGAGTGATTTGCACACACACGGGGAATGAATGGTAAATTATTACGTGGGAAAAATACACAGAAATATTTTATAGGTAGATCAGGTCTTCTGGATCAACATTATTAAAATATGCGTAGCTTCAGGTATTTTTTTTTATCAACCTTATTTATTAATTAATAGGTAATTGAGGCACCACATCGCCCTCCTGGGTCTATGACAAGCCACTCCCCCATACATGCAAGTTATAATGTAAAACCTTAATGAGTATTTTGGAAAGCAATAACTGATTTGGGATATGTAAATTGTAGGGAACTAGTCTCAATGTAGAGGCAAACTCGCAGTCTCTTCAACAAAATTGCCAGCTTCAATTCCAGACAGCAATCACTTGACAAAACATTTTCCAAAGATGGAGTCCTTTCTGCCAGAGACTGTATCTAATTGTGTAGAAGCAAACTAAACTCTTTTTGCTCTGTTATAGCTGCCTGGGTAGCCGCTGCGAGTAAACGATTTGTTTCCTGTTGATCTGCGTGCGCTTGCTGTTGCGCGGCAGTAGCTTGCTGTTGTGCAGCCTGAAGGAGGGCATTTGACTGCACTAGCTGTTTGATTAACTCTTCCATTATTTCAGGCTTTAGGGTTTGTGCAGCCTTAACCCAAGACATACAGTAAGTCAAATGTACTGTCCCTTTAAGACTGCTTTTGCAAAAGGTTAAGTCTCTGGAACTTTGCCTGCATTCTCCACCAATTGTAGGGAACTAGTCTCAATGTAGAGGCAAACTCGCAGTCTCTTCAACAAAATTGCCAGCTTTAATTCCAGACAGCAATCACTTGACAAAAAAAAGGTTACAGGCATCCAGCCCAAAAATTAAATTGACATAAACAAATAAAAGTCCGCTCCACTGAGCCTTACTGGGTATTAGCGATAGTCCTCTGAGCTGGGTCCATTTCCTCTATGGGAACAGTTACAGTCAATCCACAGAACCCTGTCCAGGCTTGGCTCCAAACACAGAACTTGCTGCATTCAGCACACTGTCTCTCTTTGCACTGAGACACACACTTCAAGCAGCTGCACACTAATGAAGTCCTGTGCAGTCTTCACTAAACTACGGTCCATGGAACTAGGAGTCTGTCCCACCCAGAGCTCTATCAGACTCCTAGTAACACCAGCCCCAGGATTTGTTTTACCAATACAAGGTAAAGAGCTATTTTTCTTTACCTCCAAATCTATGCTGGCATTACCTTAGATGATGAATCTAAGGATCTGTGGAGGAATGTATCTACCATCTATCACTTTTACTGCCAACCTGGCAGGTTTTACTGGCACCCTGTTACAATATTTACTGTTAATTGTTTAAGTCTATAGATTGCTTCTTATCCTAATCAAGCTTATCGCAAAATGTGTTGAAAATTGGCCATTTTCATCACGCCACTGATGTCAATGAACCTTTCATAGACCCAGGAGGGGTCTATATTTGAAATTTTGTAATCATCATATGGCATCTATGGCCAATAGAGGCATGTATGTTAAAATGTGTTCATATGAAATTGTGATGGTGCTATACCCAGATATTTTTATATGGTGATTTTATACTGTTGTTGATATCATACAATAAAGTATGAACTTTTAGATATAAGTCTTATTAGACTGGTGGCACATTAAAAATTTATTTTGTTTAATATGCTTGTATCTATGTTTTTCATTGTTACTTTTTAAACTGTCTTTCAGCATAATATGTGCAGTGTATGCTACTTGTTTATGATTTTGTACAATAAATTAACGGCAGTGAATACCGATCCGATTACAAGTATCAATAGCTTGATAATGAGTCATTAAACTAATACATATTCCTTCTCAGTGGGCAACATGCACATGCTATGATAAAAAATCTTTGTATGCCAAGAGAAATACGTGGAGAAATTAAATGTGTAATGAGCAGTAAAAGGTTTAAAGACAAGGTTAATGACTGAGAGTTTACCATTAAATTTGAAAGCGTTATGTTACTCACGAAGCCTTGTGTTTTACTCCATACTTATTGTATAAACCCACCATCAACCTTTGGTAGATAGTGATCATTAGTGAAACATGAAGAGCTTACAAAGCACTACTAACACATTTGGAAATCATATCTAAATTAGGATGATTTTCAATACAAGGGGCAAACAAGAGATGTAATAAACATGCAGCCTGTACAGTGAGGATAATAAATATTTGATCCCCTGCAGATTTTGTAAGTTTGCCCACTTACAAAAAAATGAAAGGTCTACCATTTTTATCATAGGTGTATTTTAAATGATAGAGACAGAATATCAACCAAACAAAAACAACAAAAAAACACATGATACAAATGCTATAAATTGAGTTGCAGTTCAGTGAGTAAAATTAGTATTTGATCCCCAAGCAAAACATGACTTAGTACTTGGTGGGGAAACCCTTGTTGGCAAGCACAGAGGTAAGACGTTTCTTGTAGTTGGTTACCAGGTTTGCACACATCTCAGGAGGGATTTTGGTCCACTCTCTTTTTTACAGATCTTCTCTAAATCCTTAAAGTGACATTAAAGGCAATTAAATGTTTCCCTCACACCAACGTTAATTAAAGCACTTACCTTAAATTATGTCTTTTATCGATCCAGCGCTGACTCCTCTGAGATTGCTGGCACGTACTCTCTCCCATGGTGTCTGCATGCGGGTGCACACATCCATAGACATACCTTGTGTCTTTCCTCGCGTCCGGGCCGAAAATGTGAACTGCGTATGCGCCGGCCCCAAGATGCTTTGCGGCCGCCCGTGCAGTTTCACATTTTCGGACGGGAGCGTGCAGAGAACACACAGGTAAGTTTAAACTGCTGTTAAATCGTTTTTGGTTTTTTTTAACTTTTTGCATCTATCTACTGCTTGCTAGCAGTAGATATATGCAAAAAAAGCTGAGGGTTTACATTGGTGATCAGTAGAACAAATGCCCCTTATATTGGTGATCAGTGTAGGGGTGACCCCGTACACGGGTTATTAGTGTGAAGTTTCCACCTTAAGGTGATCATTGTAGGGGGAAAATCGATATGCCAACTACTACTCACTGCTCAAGCAAACTTTCAACAGTAACCTCAGGGGAACCGTAGAACCTTGTTTAAGGAAATCTGGTTTAGGAACATAGTCATCTGATCTTTGTTTGATGGAAGGAATTAAACAGTCTGGATTTTGGTCTTCCCCTTATGTTTGACCTGCAAAGTCTCCTGAAGATATCATTCATGACCATCACTAGCAATCAGATGGTAAATGGGAAGGATGGCACTTTGTCAAACCACTGTGG
>NW_017306859.1:954102-961316 GCF_000935625.1 Nanorana parkeri | reverse complement strand
AATGATCTATGCCCCTGATTGGGTTGATTGACTTTTATTTTGTTAGTAAAAAAAACTCTTTAAATGTATGAATGCAAATCTCTAATGAGAATGTGGATTGTAAATGTTTAATCCCTTCACATATCTAATCTGCATTCCATTATAAACGTTCATTCATATTCATGTGGGACGCTGTTTAAGCTTTGTTTGATGATACATTTGATTCATCTGTGGGTCTCTGATCTTTTATTTGATCGTGATTTGTTTATCAAAAACATCTTTTCATGTAAACATTCTTCTATTGGTACATCCTGTCTTACAAAGACCCAATCACTCCTATGAATTCTGTGGGGGGTTTCTAATTGTCTATTTCCTTTCAAACAAATGATGATTTTTCTCTATTAAGTTGGTGATATCAAAGTGGACTTTTATTAGCCCAATTCCTGAGTATGGAACACATATAAGAGTAATGTTTCCTTCTCAGACTTCATGAACAGCATGTACAAAACTTCCTACCATCAGACTTTATCACAACCTGTGTGGGGGTAATTAGCACTGAGAACATTTACTGAGCCTCTGTTGCCTAGGTTCTAAATCACATGCATTAGAGCTGAACTGCAGGCAAGCAGCTAAATACACAGTTCAAATACATGTATGAAAGGACTCTTTACCTGCCAAAGCGTCTGTGATTGTGTCTATCAAGTCTTGAAATGTGCTGGCATTTTAATAATACATATCTTGTTTTTATATCTGTCTCAAGTTCATCTTTAAACAGAAATAACCATGTAATCTTAGTGAGCACCCTTTTTGTCTTTATTGCACATTTTTACCTAAATACACTTTTGACACAGAGTTCACATTTTTCCTTACTTGCTGTTCAGTTTCTTTTATAATCGCTTTTCATGTTCAGATTTGTGGGTTCTCCCCTCTAGTAGCTATTTGCATGTTAGACAGTATTATAATAGCATAGGTAAAGCTGAAATATAGGAATAAATAACAAAAACACAATATAATCAAGTTATGTGTGCAATAACAAAATGTAAATATTTTTATATAGTGCCTGATGTTATACTTCTCTTATCCTCTGTACAGCAACGCTCACATTTAGTGCTAGTTCACACCATCCCCAGTGCGTTCTGGCAATAGCACTTCAGCCATGCCCCTGGTTGCAATGTGATCGCCTGCACTGGAACACGTGGCACATCAATGCCTGCGTTCCGGTCCGGTGTGGTAAAAAAAAAGTTGAATTGTGCCGGAAAGCACTGGGGCTTGTGTGAACTAGCCGTTATAAAGGGGGAGTCAGCACACTGTGTCCTGTTGCTTTGCTCTGGCAGGCTTACAGGAGGTTAGAGCACAGGAATGTTTGCAACAATGTCCCGTTGTTCCTTCATTCACCAGTCACAGACTAGAACAGGTCCTGGAGCAGTGTGCCGCCACAATGGGGCATAGAATATGTTATAGAAGTTAATATAGATAGAAGTTTTACATAGTGTGTTTTGCCTATATATTTTCTCATAGCTAAATCTATGTTTTATTGTATGCTGCCATCTAGTGGCCTTTTGTTGTAATGTACATGTTTTTCTGTAATTATTCCTCATGTGACAATGTATTTCCCCCTAGTGTACGCCCCTTCCTTCTTCCTGTGTGCAGTACTTCCTGTGTCATGGCCACAGTTAAGAGCCACATGTAACAAGGACACACATGTAATCTGCACAGTACGTAGGAAAGGCATCATTTTCTGACCGCACAATACTATAACCGTTCAACTGCTGTTCCTATCATCTGCTGTAACCTGATGTTTTGACTCTAAATTCAGGAGTTAAATCTTAAAAAATGCATTCAAGTACCTTAACCATTAACAATACTGTACTTTTTTTGTGTAGATCCTCAAATCATCTCTGAATTGGTGTTGACACTGTCCTTCCTTCTGGAGGGTGGCTTCGTTGTTCCCCAAAGTCCCTGTGTGTGTTGTAGTTTAGTGTCACTTTTACTGCAGTCTAATCTCAGGGAGATCATGGACCCAGCTGTGCTGTCTAGCAGAAATGCCTAAAACACAAAACTGCCTAAACACAGAATTAAAACAATTTACATTTGTGTAGCTCAACTGTGGTCATTGTTGTTTGCCTGGAGTTTGGCATGGGGAGCATGTGACTCACACCTTTTTCTCTCTTGTGACAACACTGATGCTTGGTGATTGTCCATTTAGTCACCCAGTATTGTCACATGGGGCCAGTGAGAGGGTCAGGACTAAGAGCTTTTATAGGGTGTTCTCTATCCACATGTAAAACAGGTATCACAAAGGTGTTCTCATGTCTGTCCAAAAACATTCCTGCCCAAAACTCCCGATGACCACATACTAGGTGTATAAGAAATATTTTGTAGTAATAACATTTAGTTCATTTTTTTATAAACAAACCTTTTCATGCAATGGATTTTTCTTGGGTGCTATATTCAAATGATCCTGTTTCTTCTCGATAGTTATAACATTTTTAGGGATGAGAGCACCAAGATTGTAAAATTTATTTGGCTTTGCTCACCCTCCTTTTTCTTGGTGTAAAAATTTTTTTTTTTATACAAACTGATATTAAAGGATTGGCTCGGTAAAGTGTTGAGAGGTATACTGCAGGTGTAAAGGCTTCTCTTGTTGAAGCTAAACAGCCCCCCAAGAATTCTCACAGGCCCAGAGATGCCAAAAAGCGAATCCGGTGCCTGAACATCGATGCGTACATGGACGTGTGCAATTCTGTGTTACATGATTTATTATCCCAGTTCCCAAGTCACCCGCATCTCATCAGATGTCACTGTTAAACTGCTTTAAGTTTTTGGCCAGTGTGACACACACTTTGGAAACTAAGACATGATGACAGCAATGCCCCAAATAGGATCACTTTATTGTAAATAGAACTCTGGAAAACTTTCAGCATGTTGTAATAATGCGAAATCTGCAGTGAAACACTGAAATGTTTCAGTTCAAAAAGAATCATACAGATATATTTGTATATTTTGCTACCTTATGTAAATGATTCATGCTTCCTATGAGGTAAATAAGCGCTCCCACCAAAGCAAAACTAGAATAAATAATTACATTATAAAAAGAAAAAAATAAACTAATGCTAATGGCAGGGACAAAAAAAAAATACAGATTTTGTTTCTGGTATCCGTTGTGGATCCTTCACATTGTGCATGTTATTTTATTGCTATACTGCAGGATTGATCTTAAATCTAAACTCATCATACATCCTTGACCCTTTCACTGCCAGGCCCTGCGCTCCACATTTAACCTCAGCTGGCCAGACCATTTTTGCAATTTTTCACCTTTTAATTCCATTTTCAGGACAGGGGGCGAAGGGGGTTCTTCACAGTTAGAGCGGTCAAGGTCTGGAACTCACTGCCACAGGCGGTGATTTCAGCAAAAAATGTGGAATTGTTCAAGAAACTTTTAGACGATTTCCTAAGGGACCGTAATATAAAGGGGTACAAGTAGTACTCCTAGGAATGAGATCCTATAGGTTGGACTTGATGGACTAATGTCTTTATTCAACCTCAAATACTATGTAACTATGTAACTGCAACTTTTAGAGTTTTTATAAGACCCCCACCCACCACCACCACCAAAAACTATACATTTTCTGAAAGAACAGTACAGGTATGCACAAAAAGATGGTGCTACTTATTTTGTAGGTCCTACAACAGTTGCTCAAATGTTTATCAAATCAATATTTTCAAGAAAAATACACTAAAATCATTATCAGCGCACACAAAAACACATCATTTACAAGACTCCTACTAAATGAAAAAGATAAAACTGTAGGATTGAGTTAATAAATAACAAATAATAAATGTAAATTCTAAATTGCACCTTTTTGCAAATTGATAACAAAATTGTAAATAGGCAACGTATGCTAAAAATGTGGAGGTTGGCCTCACACCCATGTGTTGTGGTAACGCCTGATCTGCAGTGCTGTTTGTGCACAGCGTTGATGTGTGTTGCATTAAAATTATGCAGGCATACATTTAATTGCAACACAGCATATTACAATGCATGGCAATGCATCAGAACACTTTGTCATTCGCTGCCACACAGTTGAATTAATGTTATTTTAAAAAGTAAAAAAAAATCAAGCACTGTGATGTGTTCTAGCAACGCATGTGCATATCGTACACCACAATATGGTGCACACTGTTGCACGTGTATGTTATGTGTATGTGGAGGAAGGGGGGCTTTATTTCTTTTTTTAACAATTTTTTTTTTTTTTTTACTATCAGGGGCTTTGGTAAAATATTAGTGGTGTAAACAGACATTTCCCTTTTGAAATAGAAAAAGATTTATAAAAAATAACATGGGTATTAGTGGTTGTACTGTGACTAAAATAAAACAGATACAGTGGTTTGCAAAAGTATTCACCGCCTTGGCATTTTCCTATTTTGTTGCATTACCACCTAGAATTAAAATTCATTTTTGGGGGGTTTGTATTTGATTTACACAACATGCCTGCCAGTTTGAAGATGCAAAATATTTTTTTTGTGTGATACAAACAAGAAGTAAGACAAAAAAAAACAGAAAACTTGAGCATGCATAACTATTCACCCCCTCCCCCAAAGTCAACACTTTGTACAGCCACCTTTTGCAACAATTACAGCTGCAAGTCTCTTGGGGTACGTTTCTATAAGCTTGGCACATCTAGCCACTGGGATTTTTACCCATTCTTCAAGGCAAAAATGCTCCCGCTCCTTCACGTTGGATGAGTTTCGCTGGTGTACAGCAATCTTTAAGTCATGCCACAGATTCTCTATTGGATTGAGGTCTGAGCTTTGACTAAGCAATTACAAGACATTCAGGAATTTCCCTGTATTTAGAACCATCCATCATTCCTTTAATTCTGACCAGTTTACCAGTCCTTGCCGATGAAAAACATCCCCACAGCATGATGCTGCCACCATCATGCTTCACTGTGGGGAGGGTGTTCTCAGAGTAATGAGAGGTCTTGGGTTTGTGCCAGACATAGCGTTTACCTGGACGGCCAAAAAGGTTAATTTTATCCTCATGTGACCAGAGTACCGTCTTCTATATTTTACGGGAGTCTCCCACATGCCTTTTGGCAAACAACAAACGTCCTTGATTATTTTTTTCTGTACCACGAAAACAAACAAAAGATCAGGAGCGCAACTACCAAAATTCCTTGTGTGTGAGTAGGTGAGTGTGATCCGGCGAAGGGACCAGTGGACATGTAGATGAGGACAGCGTCAGGCACACTATTAGATCTTTACAGTGTGGGGTATAGGTATCTATGGCAATGTCACAGTAGTAAAAAAAGTATCTTGAGGCTTGATAAAGAGGCAATCCCTCGAAACGCGTAGCCTCCGGAGACACCCGATACTTCTCTATCCCTATGACCATAGCCCGACTGCCAGCACTGACACGTGGCGCACGGGGTCACTTAGCCGCACGTAGCTCCTCCCCCCTTGCTGTCTTATTTATTACATATAATCCAAATAAAAATCCATTTTAATTACAGATGGTAATGCAACAAAATAGGAAACATGCCAAGGGGGAATACTGTTGCACCCTGTTGATATTCTGCTATAAAAACACTGGAAGATGGAGAGAGGAAAAGAGGTCAAGCAAATACATATAAGACGCCTTTAGGTTTTCATGAATTTCTTGCATGACTCTTACTTTCAGATCGCCTCCTGTCTTCCAGCTTTGGTCGTGTTCTATTTTCTTTTCCCAAAAGTTTACCGTATATACTCGAGTATAAGCCGTCCCGAATATAAGCCGAGGTACCTATGCTTTCACAAAAGGAAAAGCTCTTGGCATATTTCTTTCAGTATTAAATGTTCTCTCAGAGTAATTGCATTGAGTACATTTTTTAAACTAATATTGACCCCAAGGCGATCTCTTTAACTGTTGCGCTGTTTTACAAAGGCACATTTGTGTGAATAGATGCTGCTTCAATGTACTGCACAATGTATCTTTTAAAGCTGAACTCCAGGCAAGCAGCTAAATATAAAGATGAAATACTTAATAGGAAGCTGTTTTTTAAAGTGACACTAAACTCAGGAGTTAAATCTTAAAAATCCATTAAAGTGCCTTAACTATTAACAAAAGAACAAGAACAAAAGTAGTCACCCTCCAGAAGGAAGGACAGTGTCAGCACCAATTCAGAGATGATTTGAGGATCTACAGCCGAGTGATACACAAATAAGATACATTTTTGTTAATAGTTAAGGTACTTTAATGCATTTTTAAGATTTAATTCCTGAGTTTAGTATCACTTTAAGATTTATATTTCTGTCCATCCTGTCCTGAAATTTTTACAGTTCTTCCACACTGAATATCTCTGTCTAGCAGGGCAGGAGACTTGATTTTTTCTCTGCTGCAGTTTATTTACTTTTAAAGGTTTTGTTCCCCAGCCAATGACTGGACAGTGAAAAGGAGATGCAGCAGACCGATGAACCCATCTCTCTATCACTCTGCTCTCTCCTTCTATCAGCATTTTCCTTTTTACTGCAGTATAGCTGACTTGCTCCTTGTACTGCTTCTCCCTCTTCAGATCTAGAGCAGACTGTAAGAGACAGATACCAAGTCAAATTCAGGCACTTACACATATTTTTAAAGCCCAACTCCAGACACAACCCTTGTCATACTATTGTATTCCCTGATATCCCCTTACAACTTCCTTGCAGCTATATAAAGTCTTGCAAACTTGTCTATATGTCTCCTTTCAGTCTCCCTGGACAGCACAGCTCCTGTCGTACTTCTGACCATTCCATGACATCAGCAAAACTGCTATAACAAATACCAGTGCTGGTCCAACATTGAAAACATTGATTATTTTATTGTCAATTATTTGTTAAATATTTTTTATAATGTAAAGCAACATTAACCAGTTGACATCCGCGGTGTTAAACCCCCTTCCCTTATGATTATTAAATTCGTACAATAACATATTTTTGAAGAGCTGTGAATGTATGATATGTTTATACATTTTAAGCTGACTTTCTAAATAAATAAATTATATATTTACACATTATATTGCCAAAAGTATTGGGACTCCCCTCCAAATCATTGGATTCAGATGTTCTGTGAAATGTCCTTGCTACTAAATATTCCGCGGTCACCTGTTAGTGGTATTATAACAAAGTGGAAGCAACTGGGGACAACAGCAACTCAGCCACGAAGTGGTAGGCCACGTAAAATGACAGAGCGGGGTCAGCGCATGCTGAAGCGCACA
>NW_017306859.1:933537-953706 GCF_000935625.1 Nanorana parkeri | reverse complement strand
GGTACTTGCCTGACTGCATTGTGCCAAGTGTAAAGTTTGGTGGAGGGGGGATTATGGTGTGGGGTTGTTTTTCAGGGGTTGGGCTTGGCACCTTAGTTCCAGTGAAGGGAACACTTAAGGCATCAGCATACCAAGACATTTTGGACAATTTCATGCTCCCAACTTTGTGGGAACAGTTTGGGGATGGCCCCTTCCTGTTCCAGCATGACTGCATACCAGTGCACATAGCAAGGTCCATAAAGACATGGATGAAAGAGTTTGGGGTGGAGGAACTTGACTGGCCTGCACAGAGTCCTGACCACAACCCGATAGAACACCTTTGGATGAATTAGAGCGGAGACTGCGAGCCAGGCCTTCTCATCCAACATCAGTACCTGACCTCACAAATGCGCTTCTGGAAGAATGGTCAAACATTCCCATAGTCACACTCCTAAACCTTGTGGACAGCCTTCCCAGAAGAGTTGAAGCAGTTCTAGCTGCAAAGGGTGGGCCAACTCAATATTGAACCCTACAGACTGAGACTGGGATGCCATTAAAGTTCATGTGCGTGTAAAGGCAGGCGTCCCAATACTTTTGGCAATGTAGTGTGTATATATAACAAATCATACATTAAAATAGGGATGTAAAATCCCAGGAGCCCTGTAGCTAATGCTCCTTACAATGACAGCTGCTTCCTAACAGTTGAGTTTTTCTCTAGTCTGGTCTTGGAGCTGGAAATGCATCAATCAAGTACGGTACTGAACTTTTAAGCCCTCAAATGGCTGGTGTCATAGCTGATCACATGTGTAGCAATATGACAATTGCAATCCAAATAAAGGCTAAGATGGCACCTCTCTTGGCTGTAAGGGATAGGTGGTTGTAGTTCCATTTAAGGATCAATATAAAATGCAAAAAAATCACACATGTACTGTGCTGTGAATAAATGCAGTATGGTAGATGCTGTAACGCATGCACATAGGTGTAAATGTGCTCTCAGACTTCAGGTAAACTTTGACCTCAAACAAAGCCAGCAAAGCTATAAAGGAACAAATATACATTTTTCATAGTCGAGTCTGATTGTTGCATAAGCTCTGTGGTGACTGGTTCTCTTTATTCTGGCTGTTCTGGAAAAAACTTTGCTTGCTTGAAATTAATTTGCATCTCTTTTGCAGGAGTTGCAATTGAATCTCTCCCAAACACAATATTACCATTTAGCTGACCGTGCACATGGAAAACGTGTTTATACAAAGTGAAGATGTTTATCATGATGCATAATAGAATGGATAAATCAAGGAAGGATCCCATGTTTCCTCAGGCCTCGCAGTGAGCCAGATCCTATTTACGTTAGACCGCTTGACCTCTTACTACCGCCTCATCACAATTTCTATCAATACATCTGGAGCTCAGCACGCACGGCTTGACTAGGATCCCGGTGACACAACAACTGTAATGTCATGTAAATATTTATCAGTGACTTACAATCGGAAGTAGCACACCAGCTCAGCTATTTCACTTTTCGCAGAAATCCTGTTGTTGAAGAAATGTTAGAAGATGAATCTCCTGAAATTCAATAATAAACTAAACCAGCAAATGTCATGCAGCTTATGGTTTTAGTGAAAAGTCAACTTTATTTCCGGCAATCCTTACAATGTTTAGGTTAGAACTGGAGGCTGCTTGGAACAGCCTATAATTGCACCAATCCAAACTAATCTTCTGTACTGGGCTGCCCCTTTAAAGCCCAACTCCAGTCAAAAACTTTTTATTTAGTTCAGCATAGTGCAGGGAAAGGTTAAGCTGGCCATACACTTGGCATTTTTTGGGCTAAGTGAGAAAAAACGTTGAGTTCCTCCATCTAACCAGCGTGGATGAGGGAATATTCCCTGCCGGGCTACTGTATTCTGATAGCCATTGCCTACGGCTAATTGGCTGCAGTCACTGTTACGCTGGGTTCACACCTTAGCGTATTGGAAACTCGTGTTTGCTGCGCGTTTCTTACCGCGCAGTTTTACCACGATTTGCAGTAAAAGAAACGTGCTGCAAACGCGAGTTTCCGAGGGGGTATCCGGCTGTATCCTGATGGATACAGCGGAATACGCGTGTTAATACGCCCCAAAGAAGCTCCTGTACTTCTTTGGGCGTATGGTGTTATACCGCGCGATCGTACGCGCGGTAAAACACGCAGGTGAGAACCATGCCTATAGACAAACATGGGTTTTCACCTGTTGCGCGTTTTACCGAGCATAGGAACGCGCGGTAAAACGCTCAGGTGTGAACCGGGCCTTAGGACAACAATTTTTGGCCTGGTTTCTTTGAAAGTCTATCCATAACATTTTCAGATGGAGTCGTGCCCACACAGCCACATGTAACTCAAAATTATATCTAGTCAACAGGCCAGCTTAATTTCTTTTGCCATTTGTGACTTTGGGTAGAATCTTGCCAACCAGGACATAAAGACATTTTTGTGGGGAAAGGTTCTGATATTGTTTTAATCGGTCTGTATCCTGTACTGGTGATGACTGCACCACCCTTTTCTTGTTCGGGTGTCACAGGGACAGGAAGTGAAGGAAAATCAATGAAGACAAAGATAGAGAAAAAAAAATATGACATGATGCTTATCTCTTCCCCTTCTTCAAAATAAAAAAATATATTGGCCAGAGCTAGGTGACCATGACTTAATTGCAAGGTCCCTGCAATAGAATTATGCTTGTGGCCTATGTGTCCTACCTTGCCTCCATTCAATTGCTTCAGCCTTTGCCAGACTCTTTGGCATTCAACGCTCCTGGGAGTGCTGGACAACTGTGTCCCCCAAGTGGTTCCATCCTGTGACCACAACATCACTACAGGGCTCAGCAGTGTATATGAGTCATAGGTCTTGTGACTGGTCATTTAGTGAGTATACAAGGTACAGTACAGGGGTTTTTACAGTAACTGTCCAATCACGATGTCAACATACAATTTGCATAAAACATAAATAGGTTATTATTACAAATTAAAATACGAACACAATGTTAAACACTTCGACCTTGTGCATATAGTTAGACTAACTCCAATGAACCATAAATCTCTACAAAGTGCTGCACCAATACCAGTTCATTACATTGTCCTGATACAGAGCAATAATAGTTCCAAGTGTTGTAAGTTCTTGTACAGCAATGGTGGAAAGGATTTATGTCTCTCGGCGCGTTTTGCTTGATTGTAGGTGTCTCTACAATCGCATGGATGAAACAGCCCATAGAAGTAGTGAATGCCTCCTTTAGAGGGAGAACCACAGGAGGGAACACATCTAAGGGCAGCACCCACCTACAGCTTCAAAGCTGAATCTGACAGTATAGGGTCCCAATCCCAGTCCTGGACATTTAGGCACCAAGCACTGAATTGTGGGACGAGGGGGGAGTGTTTTCCCCATACCCATCCATGGAGTATTCTGGGACTAAAGTGGTAGATAGAAGCAGTGAAGGAATAAAAAGGCACTTGCTACAGGTTTACTTTAAAGTCTATGTCCAGCTGGGGCAAAAATTTGAAAAACAGATCTTCCAACAGCAATTAGAAAATAGAAAAGCAACTTCGGCTGCCATACTCACCTCCTCTCTGTCACTGACCCCTGCACCTTCACCTGCTCAGCGACCTAGCACAGATGCTCTTCCAGGGCGAATGATGCACACCATCATTTAGCACACCTCCTGTGAGCCCAGGATGTCAAGGCTCCGCCCCCTGCCCTGGACTCATAGGAGGATGTTGTAGATCTGTATATGCTGCTGCTCTCTGCAGAATTTAGGATGCGCTCACCACCAGACAAAATTGGACTTATAGTAGCCAGTTATCTTCAATTAATAGTTCCGCCTTGCCAGGTCAATTGGTATAAGCAAGCGTGGTTATGTATGATTTGTCCTTCAGAACAGATCCTTCCACTACCATCTTCTGTCTATGCAGTTTTTGTTCATTACGTTTTAAAATATACATTTTCTTTCCATTGACTGTATCCCCTTCTGTGTAATTAGTAGTAATATTCACGCAGCATAACCCCAAACCTATAATCAAACTCTTTATTACAGTGTGATGTTTTTCAAGTGAAGAAGCTGCAGGTGCAGGCTCCCTAAAATACAATCAGACAAAGGGAATTATTAATTTTGGTGTCATTTCAGAAGCGTCTTAAAGTAATAGCAGGGTACAAAGCCAGCAGACAGCCGCAAATTACAGATTAACACTTGTCGGAAATGGCAGTTTTGAACGTTAGTGAGCTCGCCACCCTGGAGTCTTTTTCAGCGTTTGGCTGCTAGCAGAGCAGAATACCAATTTGCTCATACTTTCATATAGAGCATTGTTATCTTGATAACGTCACCTATTAATACCAAGTTCAAATACCAAGCAATACTAAATGGGGCTTTTAAGGTGTCATCTACAGAATATAAAGGGACATAAACCAAACATACTGTATAATGACACATCAATTACATGGTTTTTATTTTTATTGAGAAAACATTCAGTTTTAAAAGTACATATAACACATACACATTCAAAAATATCCACTCATGCTAAAAACATAGCTAAATAACAGTTCCCCTCATAGCACTTTTTCTGTATACCACGGTATCAAAACCTCCCTGGACCTCATACACATAAATACATAGTACCGACTCAGTACACTGTCTATCAGCAATTTTCTCATAACAATATACATTGTCATTTTCATTAATATTCATATTCATCATTAGGTCATATATAATAATATCATGGGTCCAGCCTTCATATGCATTTCGCCAAAGCTTCTACATGAAAATCTAAAAACATGCAATTTATGTCATTATATGTTTGGTTTATGTCCCTTTATATTCTGTAGATGACACCTTAAAAGCCCCATTTAGAATTGCTTGGTATTTGTATTTGTAAATTAGGAGTGTGGTGTCTTGTTCTTCTTGGTGAAAAGAAATACAGAAAAGAAATAGACACCGGCACTCCAATAGTAAATCGATTACGTCTATTTATTGGCGTACATCAAAAGCAAAATAACACACTTAGTGCGATGTTTCGGGGACACACAGGAACCCCTTCATCAGGCAAAACAAGTGATCTTCTTGGTGGTACATAATAATTTGTATAATATTAATACCAAGTGCCAACTACAAGCTGAGCCATAGCAGCAGCAGAGGGGGGCCTGAAGTTCTCCATCAATAGCAATAGCCAGCTTGCTATTGGCTATTGCAGATTGAAATAGCCAATAGCAATCTAGCTATTAGTTCCTATGCTTTTTTTTTTTTCTTTCCTGATGGCAGCAGCTGTCAGAACACTAAAAAAACCAGCAGATAGCAAAGGAAGCATTAGCTTCTTTGCTATCTGCCATCCTTTCAGGGGGGATGCTCTCTTTCTTGTTGTTGCATCCTCCCCCCCACGGAGAGGGGGGGTTGACAGAGGGCACCTCCCTGAAATGACTTATATCAGGTTGGGATTCCTGCATAGCGCTCATTTTTCTCATCTGAATGATGTATAAAGAGAGAAAAGGCTGCATGTTAGTCACTTGGAAATGATGTAAATGTAATAGCCAGGGAGGAGTGAAGGGAAATACTATTGAGTGTCAGTTAAGTGAAAACTCTGAGTCTGCTGGGGTTGCTGAAATCACATAAAAGATGGCGGTCCCTGGAGCAGTCTAAGGGCTTTTGGATGGATACACAAGGAAGACATTTACAAGTAAATAACATGCATAAGTCACATTAAGGGCCCATTCACACTAGTGCACTGTGCTAAACATGCACTCGGTGTGTTGTGTTGCCATTCGTTTGAATGGCACCCTAGCACACCTTCCAGTGGTCACGTGTTACTATACATTGCACTTAGTTGTGTATGACAATTTGTGCTGTGGTAAGGCACATTGTACCACATCAGTAATTGGAGCACCATTGTCAGCCTGCTGTGAGAGCTCCTATGGTTGGCCGCTGGACTGCTGACCGGGTCTATTGGATTTTTGAGCAAATAATACTAGATATGTTCAAATGTATGACAGATCTATCATTTATTATAATGTGTATGGCCTATATCAGCTAAACCTTCTCTTCCACACTAACACTTGGAAATACACTGATCGTTGAAAGGAAACATGCGAGAATATGGAGACTGGGCTTCTGAAAATAAGTTGCCTGACTGTGATATTGATCCGTTGGCTTCTGTATATTTAAGGAGCTGACTCAGAACAATTATGCAGATCAGGATTCCATATCTACATACCTGTCTTGGGTCAGTAACTCACAGCATTGAAGGACAGTACACATGTGCGATTCGTTTAGGTCCGAATTGAAATTCGCACGAATTGCAGTATATTCAGACATTAAGATGCATCCAAATTTCCCAATAAAAAAATAATGAATCCGAACATATCCGTGTTTTTGGTAACAAAAATTTCAGATGCATCCGAATTTTTTTCAGAATGTCATTCTGAATGAATTTATGTTGTTAAACATTAAAATAAGGTCTGGTAGGAAATTTAGGGGAAACCTGAAGCCAAAAAAAAAAAAAAGAGTGGGGTCCGCCCTTTAATCCCTTACCAGACCCTTGATCCAAGCAGCAGTCTGGCAGAGCAGGAAAGGGGGTGGGAGCATGCGGCTTTATGAAAAGGGGCTCCCGCATGCAGATAAGCCCCGCCGCCCGTAGACCCCCACAACCACTGGGCCAGGGTTGTGGGGAAGAGGCCCTTGTCCTCCTCGACATGGGGACAAGGTGATTTGCCGGGAGGGGGGGCCTGGTATGGTGCATGAGGGGCATGTGGCCTGGTATGGTGCATGAGGGGGAAGCACGCTTGCCCCCCCCCTTTCCTGGTGATTTTAGTGAGGCTCCACAATCTTTTTTTTTGGCATTAGGGTCCCCCTAAAATGCTTTTTTTTGTTTAATTGTTTTTGTGGGCTGTCAAAAGTTATAAAAACATTTTTAACTTTTTTTTCCTAATGTCACATTGCTACAACGGAAATCTGTTTGTAAATATTTAACATATCCGTAATTAACGAAAATCCGAATCCCATAACAAATTGACTGTCATGTAAGGAAAGGGAGAAGGTAATTAACCCGGTACAAGCTCAGTGGACCAAGAGAAGGTCATTAACCCTGTGCAAGCTCAGTATTGGTCTGTGTTGGACCAAAAGAAGGTCACTAACCCTGTGCAAAGTCAGTGTTGGTCTGTGTTAGACCAAGAGAAGGTCACTAACTCTGTGCAAGCTCAGTGTTGTACCAAGAGAAGGTCATGAACCTGGTGCAAGCTCAATGTTGGTCTGTGTTAGGTCAAGAGAAGGTCACTAACCCTGTGCAAGCTCAGTGTTAGACCAAGAGAAGGTCACTAACCCTGTTCAAGCTCAGTGTTGGTCTGTGTTGGACAAAGAGAAGGTCACTAACCCCGTACAAGCTCAGTGTTGGACCAGGAGAAGGTCAGTAACCCTGTGCAAGCTCAATGTTGGTCTGTGTTAGACCAAGAGAAGGTCACTAACCCTGTGCAAGCTCAGCACTGGGCCAAGAGAAGGTCATTAACCCTGTGCAAGCTCAGTGCTGGACCAAGAGAAGGTCATTAACCCTGTGCAAGCTCAGCGCTGGGCCAAGAGAAGGTCACTAACCCTGTGCAAGCTCAGCGCTGTGCCAAGAGAAGGTCATTAACCCTGTGCAAGCTCAGTGCTGGACCAAGAGAAGGTCATTAACCCTGTGCAAGCTCAGTGTTGGACCAAGAGAAGGTCACTTACCCTGTGCAAACTCAGTGTTGGACTAAGAGAAGGTCATTAACCCTGTGCAAGCTCAGTGTTGCTCTGTGTTGGAGCTTATACAGGGTTGATGACGTTTCCTCATTGTGACAGTGATTAGATTCATGGCTGTGATAGACCAACAGAAAGGCAGGAGGGGCACAGGGGGGGACTATTAGTAGAGGGTGGGGGGGGGGGGGTGTTTGAAAAAGAACCTGTCACTTTTCCCCCCCAAAAAGTAAAAGTAACGGTATATGCCTCTTGGGTTCCCTATTTGAAACAATAAACAAATAATCACCAAATATTTCATTTATATCTGGTTTTTAAACTAACAACATGTTTTATAAGCAGTAATCAAGAAATAAAAAGCAACATCCTGCTGAAACAAAGAAAGCTATTTCCGCCAGTGACAGCAGTGACCCGGCACTCGAGGTTTAAGCTTGCTTTGTATGGTGTAAATGACTCCGTCTTTAAAAGAAGTTCTTTCAAGTGTAAAGATCCAAACATAGATGAGTATTTACTTCGGCACAGCATAGGAGAGAAACGTGGGCAGGCGGCACACGCCACTGGTTAGTAACTAAGGAAACCGCAGTCAATAAAAACAGTGCAAATTCAACAAAATGTTCAAACAACTTGTAATTATATTATTTTAATAGTGCAAGTTAGTGGAGCCGCAGAAAGCGAAACAATGTCTGTCTGGGGTCACATTCCCTACGCTTGTCTTATATTTCTGAACTGGAAGTCAGCACATAACCACAAGTGAGTGGAAGAAAAACTCAATGTTCCTCCAGCTACCCAAATACTAACCACCAGCTGTATTCATAGCGGGGTGCTCCCCACTAACCCAAAGCTTCATTTAGCAAAACACAAAAGAGTGCTCTACCTCCTCCGTCCAGTAATGGCAAACAGAACACTGGTGCTCAATAGGGGCTCCTGTCAACCCTCCAAAGGGGAATATCAAAATATTGCCACATGGATAAAGATCCTTCATAGAAAATCCTTTAGGCCGGGTTCACACCTAGGCGGCATCGTCTTTGCGCGTATGTATGTGCGTGTTAAGCGTGGGGTTATTTGCACATTGAGGGCCTGTGCACATCTGAGCGATCCGTGACCGTGCGGCAATCGTGCACAATACCGCGCGGATTGCTGCACAGTCACGGAGTTGCCCATCACTGATGATTGCACTGTGGGTGCCATTATTTTCTAATGGCACCCCAGTCGCGCCGAGTGGATCGCACGGTTTTCTGCCACGATTCCACCCATGCATTCGAAAGGTACATATACCTTTTTCTGCGATTGCTGCGCCGATGTACCTCATTGAAATCAATGGCGCCGCGTGGCAATCGCTGTCTGCAATTGTGCACGACCGCGCGTCCCGGATTGCTCAGGTCTGCATTGGCCCTTATGCGCAGTGTGCATATGTTGATGTGCGTTTGTACGCTGTTACACGAAGATGCGCGTTTTGACTGGCAGCTTTTGGAACATTGCGGGCAATGGACGAACGCACGCACATACAAGCAAAAACAGTAAAACCTGCAACATGCTTCTGCTGAGTGCGTTTTTGGGCGTTTCCATTGAAGTTTATGCGGCAAAAATGCCCTTTTAACTGCCCAAAGAAGCTCATGTACCTTATCAGGCGTATGGCAGTTTCCTGCTGGCGTTTCTCTACTCAGGTGTGCACAGGGGCCATTGGAAATCATGGGATTTCTTGTGCTGGGCATTTAAAAGCGCTTTTCCAACTGCTCAAAAACTCCTAGGTGTGAACCAGACCTTATTGATTCACAGCAAAAGGCTTGATTCACATCAAATGCATTGGGTTTTGTGCTCATCACGAATGGATTCAGTTCACACTGCTGTGTTGCCGTGATGTGTGCTGAAAAAGTACATTAAGATGCATCCATGTGTACTACTTATCAGCGCAGCGGGTCTTGACACGGTGCGTCACATCATGCTGTGCCCAGAGAACCTAAAGCAGAACTCTGGAGAAAACTTTTATTAACCCTTGCATTGGGGCTATCCTCACACTGCAAGGGTTAAAGGAGAACTATGAGATGAGTGATTTCCACTCACCTCATAGTTCTAAGCCGACCTGTGACAATGAGACTGTCACAGGTCGGCTGAGTAGATCGGGAGGTGAGCGAACACATACCGGGTTCCCTCACCTCTCGATCCTGTCACGGCTCTCTGCCGTGACAGGGGGAGGGGCTGGATTCCCCTCTCTCCGATCTGCCAGCGCTGACTGGCGGAACGGACGGGGGAGGGGGCGGGTACAGCTGGCTCTGCCTCTAGATAGGCAGAGTCAGCTGTCACTCACGCAGCTGGGCGGATCCCGTCATCTACGTCGGGATCCGCTCCAGGTGCGGCATCTCAGTATACGGCGAGCTGTAGCTCGCGGTATACTGAGCTTAGGGTAACGGGAGGACGCTACTTTGTGTCCTCCCGTTATCCTAAGGAGAACTATGGGGAAAAACACTGACCCCATAGTTCTCCTTTAACTGCTCTTTTTGATCCAGGGAGAAAAATAACAGCGTTATACTCACTCGATATTCCAAGCTGGCCAGCTGTGACAGCGCTCCCTCCAGCCTATCTCCTTCTGCAGTGATGGAATGTCCCTCGGCACGTCCTCACGTCCTATACAGTGTATATACACTGTGATGATTTACGGGACCTTAGACCACTAGAGCAGAGGAGGATAGAGGCTCCAGGGTCTAAGAGCAAGCCATCTCGGAGGTTCTGGTGAGTATAACTTTTTTTTTAATTGAGTGACACAGTTTAAAAAAAAAAGTGAACAGTGCAATGCTCCAGAATTGTCACATTCGCACTGTCACTTGTAACGCACACCAGCAGCTGTGCATTGTAGCATAGCTGTTGGTGTGATAAAGCAGCACTGGCCTGTCCTTCCTTCTACTTTTGTTCCCCATGGTCCCTGCATGTTGTAAAGTAGTCACTGCTCCAAGCTCACTCCCGTGATAGACAACAATCACATGTTTTGTTTACTAATTTGTATTTAGATTGTAGTCCATCACGAGAGTGAGCTTGGAGCGGTGGCTACTTTACAACACACAGGGACCATGAAGAACCAAAGTAGCCACCCTCCAGAAAGTAGGACAGTGTGAGCAGAAATTCAGTGTCACGTTAAATAACCTATGGATGGGCAACCTTGGCACTTAAGCTGTTGTGGAACTACAAGTCACATGATGCACTGCAAGCCCCTGATAACCACATGCATGAACCCCAGTGGCAGAGGCATGATGGGATTTGTAGTTTCACCACAGTTGCAGTGCCAGGATCGCACTAAAATAACCCTAAGGCTGGATTCACACCTGGGCGTAGCATAGGCACGTTTTTTAGCATGTTTTTCCCTTCAATGAAACGCGCGTTTCACTGGCGGTATGATTTTTTAAATAATTTTCCTTTATTTTCTCTATATTTTTTCCTTAACTTTCAAACTTCCGGCCGGTTCCGCCCCCCTGCGACGCGGCCGCTCACAAGGGACGGAACCCGGAAGTCGGCAGCCGCCGGAGGACACAGCTGGGATCGCGGACAAGGTAAGTCCTACGCTGTATTCCCGAGTGTGGCTCGGGGTTACTGCTTTGTTAAGCCTGAGCCACACTCGGGAATACCAATGGAAACGCACGGAAATACGCCCCAAAGAAGCTCATGTACTTCTTTGGGCGTTTTTCAGTGCGTCACAACGCGCTCTTTAATCGGAGGAACTGGCCAGTGGGTATGCCCTGTTTCAGGGAAGATAGATGATGCACTGATGACATAGTCTTCCAAGGCTGCGCCTGTGGGCTACGTCACCAGTGCCTCACTATACCAGGAAGTGGAAATCAATTCAAGTAAATAAATAAAGCCTGTCCCAAATGCCTGTCCCATACGGCAAATCCTTGTCTACTTTATCTTTTCTCTTCAAATACCCACCCTCTAAACTTTGCACAATTCAAAGATCAGTCCCTTGCAGACCAGAATTATAAGTCACATATAAGTAACTTTTAATGATTAATTTGTAAATTTATAACTTTTCCCTGTGTGTATAACAAATATTGAATTACCCCTACCCCTGCGGATACCTGATACCCAAATCCTACCCTTGACATTATATTTTTTGTCTAATTTGCTGTCTGACCTCTCACAAAACTTAAAAAGGTATTATCATGAGTGATATCACCTTTTGCAATAGGTTTTGAACCTTAAAAGTGTTAGCCGAGACCATATTTCCATCTTTAGGCCATTTTATAACTATGTAAACCTTTATAACTATGTAAACTACTATTCCCCTTTCTTTATGTTGAATGTTTGTATGTAAATTTAAAATCCCGAGCTCATTTTATCACAGCACTCAAAGGGTTAAGGGCATCACATGAGTAGAAGAATAAAAACCTTGTGAGCCTGACCCTCACCAGGATCTGACGAAACCCTGAAAATAAAGGAGGGGTGAAACGCGTCATCCGTTTGTGGACACTAAGCTGACTGACCACCTGCATGTCAGGTCTATAACCTCCGGGTATTGGATTACAAAACAGCGCGATGCAGTGATTTCCTCATTGAAATATTCCGAACCATCCGGGACCCCCTATATATCATCTCATACAGCAGGAAACCATCTAAGAATCCTGGACACTCCAAGTGGGCTGGCTAATCAATATATTAAAAAGGACGTCTAGGAGCAGTTGTCTACTGAGATATACTTCATCGAATGCAACGGACTGCCCGGTGAAACAATCAAGCACCCGTGAGTACAGATACCTACGAGACACAGTTTGGTTGACTTCTCTTCCTTGTGTGATTACTACTCATGGTGACACTTTCTATGACTCACCAGTTTATGGGTTCAGTCTCAAAAATACTAAGATTCATCTTCAATCAAGCTATTTATCCTGAGTACTGCCAGCTCTAAATTGGGAGTAAAAATAACATTAGTGACATTTAACTGGCCACACTATCAGCCTGTGAGAACTGAACCTTTTTTGATTCACAGAAAAGGCACAAACATAATTGAATTAGGGTCCCGAGGTTCAAGTAGTGAAATCCTCTGATTTACTTTCAGATTACCATTTAATTTGCAGCGCTGCCCCCTCTGAGGACCACCCGGCATTATACAATATATACGTCAGCTTGTCCAGAGAGTGCATGTTTGTGTTTGAATGAACGGGTTGTTGCAATAACCATTTTTTAGATGTATTATGGGTGCTGGTTGAAGCGGTGCAATATATTTTTCCAATGAATTTTGTAATTAATAAACTACTAATTTTGTACCACATTTGGACTCTCCAACCCTCCTTATTAGCTGCACTTTGAGTTAACCCCCTCTTGGTTTATCTCCTGTTTTTCTGTTAATGACTATGTCATCAGTGCCTTCTAGGGAGATCTTCTTTCTAAGCTGCGCAAGATCTCGGGGGGCAAAAAAGGCTTCTTTTTTTTTTTTTACAGATGAGCGATATGTTGTACGGTGCATTTGCAAAATCAGGCGCATTTCATTTGCATCTCCTGCATGCGCCATATGACATTAGACTCATCTGTTAAAAAGCCTTTCCCCTCAGATGGAAAGGTTTTTTTCTCAACCGATGAGTCTAATTTGTTACAGCGCATGTATGAGATGAGACAACAATGCAATGGGTGGGCTGGCAGAGAAAAAGGAAGAAGAAGCCGGCTGCCAATAATCTTTTTTTTTTTAAATGGCGGCTTAGGTTTCCGACCTGCGAGGGGGGACAGAGCACTAAAACTGGGGAAACAGAGCAAGAAGTAGAAAGGTAAGTACTGCTAACTAAAAAATAGATTGCATAAATATAGTCAGGCTTATTAAGGAGGACTGTGCATTTTAAAGGTTATCATTAAATTGATCTGAACACAGTAATAATTCTCTGTTTTCTTAGATATTTCCTTATTCAGACAAACCTTACTTCTACAAGGCTCCATAGAATTGTGCAGATTATACTGGGTTATCCTCTAATTACCGCCCACATAAAAGTAAAAGGATGTTTTTTCCCCCAAAGGCATGTTTTCCTGCCATAGAATAAGCAACACCCACTATATCAGCTGCGGAGTCACTTCTCTTTGGTGCTCTGCACATATGTTGTCAAGATGATGTTTTCCTGTTTTTAATACTGGATAGAATTCCTGACCAGGAATTTCATCCATGGATCACGCTGCATGGAGTCCCGTTGCAGATGTTTACAATTCTTTATGTACAACAGTTGGGGTTTTTTTAATGTACACATATCATTATTGGTTAAGGCATCATCGGAAGTTAAAGTTGTACTCCAGGCTGATAAAAAAAAATAATACCAAATTATACAGATGTGTATTTATTAAAAAATCAACAACTGTATATTAAAACTGAAAGCCCATCTCTGGGACATTATTAACTTACTGCTGGTACGGAAAAAAAACAAATCTAAATGTTTATTTTACTAACTCACCTTTTCCTTACCTAAATTTGTGGTCATGTGATGATACTGTCCCAAGCCCTCTCTTCTGTTTACTTCTGGCAAGGTCCTTCTTCAGGTGTCCACGTCACTGCCTGCATGATGTGGACACTTCCTATTGGCTGTCCAGCAACAAGGTCCTCTCAGGATCCAGAAGAGGAGTCACATCAACATAAAGGGTGGTAGGGGACTAGCCAGTGATGGACAATTTGCGACCCGGGATTCTCAGTCCCCTGCACCTGGAAACGGAGCTGGCAAGGGACCTGGATGGGAGCATAGGTGACTTTACTTGCTTTACCATGTAAGAACAAAAAAAGG
Source organism: Nanorana parkeri (assembly GCF_000935625.1). Lineage (NCBI taxonomy): Eukaryota > Metazoa > Chordata > Amphibia > Anura > Dicroglossidae > Nanorana > Nanorana parkeri. The sequence continues at coordinate 939,275 of NW_017306859.1, read as the reverse complement.
CCAGCAGGATGAGGTAGAGGATGGTAGGGCATCCCTTGTAATATAGAAATATGGGACAAAAATGACATATATATGCTGCAGTGTATTTGGAGCATAAACATAACCTGTTGATCCTGCCAGAAGATAACTTGAGTTTTTAAATGCTGAAAACACTGCAGTGTTGTCACCCTGTGGACAGGGTAGTTTTAGATGGCCTTTAAGCGATAAACAAATGAACTCCTATTTCCAGCTAACACCAGTTAAGTTGTTGCAACAGCAGTTTTTTTTTCTTTTAGTAAAAAAGGTTTAAACTAGGGATGCACAGATACTTTTTCCGAGTAACAGTGCTGATACTTGGCATTTTCACAAGAACTACCAGGGTTGCAGAGGTTGTAGCTGGGACCTGGCTCTGGTGCTCCACCACTGTCCTGAAATCATTAGTCTCATTGTTTTAGAAAAACTGTCACATGACAATAAACAAAAATGTATCAGTACTCGTACTTGTAAGTACTTGAGCAAGTACCAGTACTCGTACTCGCAAAAATGGTATCGGTGCATCTCATATATATATTTATAAAAACAAAATCATACACTAAAACAGAGATGTACAAATTCCAGGAGCTCCGTGTGCTCCTTACAAATGACAGCTGCCTCCTAACTTTTGAATGTTTCTCTAGTCTAGTCTTGGAGCTGGAAAAGTATCTGTACTTGTACCGAGTACTGTATTTGGTATCGGTGCATCCCTAGTTTAAACCATATAAATAAAAGCTGACCAATTCAATCAGCTTGGCCTGCATGTCAAGGTGTGGAAAATATAACCTGCATGAGACTCCACTTCTGTGTGTAATTCTGGGTTTGTTTCACTCCTGGAGATATCAAGCTCTTTTAAATGGCCCTTTTTTGGAAGGTTCGTCTACCCCGCCTGTAACCAAAAACTTACGGCAAAACAAGAAAGATACGAACTGTCTTACAGATGAAGGCAATTCAATGGATAACCAACGGCTGGGACAAACCACAATGTCAATTTTTAAAGAATTTACTTTATTTCGAATCAAAAACGAACATAGAATATTACTGAACACACAGTTGACAGTTGACTGTCAAATAATTAAAAACGATGTCTAGTCAAACTGACTTTGATCAATTGTGGGATGGATATATGTGCCCTTGATTGGCTGTACATGTATCCCTTATATTTATAAAGTCTGTTGGTTATTTTGGGTTTTGATACTTGAGTGTATCTAGATATTTCTATTTAGTAACGATAGCTAAACATGTCCACGTATTCTTAAGCTGAATGCAGTTTGGTAAATCCCTTCGTTCTTTGTTAATCCTGCATGTTGCAATTTTTGAAAAGTTTCACAGGATTGTCTTAGATCGACAGTGAGTGGATCTGTGATGGTTTTCAGCAACTTACGGATTTCTATTTGAGATACTTTCAATTTGAACGGGAAAGCTATTAGAATCGTGTCTTCATGATTAGTGGGATTAGTGCATATTTTGTTGCACTTAGTTTTTTCTGATCATTAATATTTAGGAAGTTTTTCCACCATCAATGTTTGTATCAGGGGACCATTCTTATACAGCAGTGATTATAACTTCAAGTTTTGGCTGATTCGTATAAAAAGCCGAACAGCAGATCTACTCACATGACCTCTCGGTCAGTCCTTCGATTTTCCGTTCACGGGTTTCCCCTGAGTGAAGCTATTTGTCGGTTTTTGATCACTGTGTGTCTTTTTGGTTTCCCTTAGTTGGTGGGATATCCAGGTGTTGATGATCCAGACATACACTAGTACTAGATCCACATGTTACTTTTAATCCAAATATTAGGGCTGCACAGCCGGCAGTCACCGGGTCATCCACCTAGTCTTTAAGAGCGGCGTCTACGCGTTTCGCCCCTTCTCTTGGGGCTTCGTCAGGACGTTCTGCTCTACAGGTGAGAGGCACATATATATGCCGTTCTCACCTGTTGATTGTTAATTAATCTTGTCTGCTGGCATCGTTGTGTCTAGTTTTCTCGTTGCTCCGGGAGTGTCCCTTGGCAACCGAAAGACCAGTTGGTTTAAAAAACAATTAATAGGAAGAGGACAGAGTCCAATATAATGGATAAGTAAAAAAAAAACAGAAACAGAGAAGATTGGCCTTACATATACCTCTGTGGTTCTTGATTTTATAATGGTATCGGAGGGAACAGATCTTCTGGGAGAGATTTAAGCGGTTCACAGGAACATGTTCAAATTGAATTCATTATTCAAACCCATCGGTATCAGAGTGTTCAGTCTGTACACCCACATTTTTTCTTTTTGCACTAATATTGTATTGTGTTCCTGTATTTCCCAAACTCCAGTACTGTTAGGGACATAACATTCTGCCTCAGTGTCCTTCTCTTGTGCATTGTTAGTGCTGGTCAGCTATAGCCTGCGTGGGTGCACTTGAGGGCCCCAATCAATGAGCTGCATATAGCTACAAATTGGGAAGCTCTTTGATGCATGTTTGTCCAGTCTTACCCATTTGGTGAGCGTGGGCCCCTGGGCAAGGTTGGAGCTTGCGACTAATCACCAAGCACCAACCCCACCCAGGGTCCCAGGCTAACCAATTGGGCAAGACTGGACAAACACTTAGCAGAATCCTTCCCAACCTGAAGATATTTGCAGCTCATTGTTTAATTCCATAGGTTAAGATAAAGTGAGGTTTCAGTGAATCTGCGCTAATCTGTTTTGCTCAGGCTGTGACTTCATCTAGGAATTGGCTATGAGCAGAAAATGTTCTCATGTATATTACAAGTTGCATTAAGGCATTGGCATAAGCCGTATTTGGGATCCACACTAATGATATCTAAAGGAATATAACAGAACTACTTTATAAAACATTGACAAGGTCTGAGCCTTGGTGAACACCGAGCTCAAAGCTGTATTGCAGTAATTCCAGGAGCACATGAAACATTAAATTCATGCATATTCATACATATTTCATACATATAATATTACCATTTGTACATTTCTGCTCTACATCCTTTCCCGATTGCTCTACTTTACGTATGCTTATTAGCATGCCAGCTCCTGGAGAAACGTTGTTTTATTACAGAAATGGAACAATGTCACAATCTCAACAGACTTATTCAGACTTACATCAGAAATTTTGGGGTCCCTTACATGGCTTTGCCCCCCCCCCCTATTGCACCCCATTGCTGTTCAGAGAACACTGAGTCAGTCACATCAGTCAAGCTTGGAGCGGTGTAAGTAAAGAAAAAAGTGTGGTGTGCAATATAGTGAAATGGAAAGTGTAAAATTGTACAGAAATCAATGCAGAATGACACCCGCTTTACAGGACTACAAATCCCAGCAATAATACATTACACAGCACAATGCAGAATACCATCAGCTATAGAGGAAAACAACAAATCCCAGCAATACAATATACATACAGTGTATAATGTATTGCTGGCATTTGTAGTCCTCTATAGCTGATGGTACATATATATACAGCGCAATACACCATCAGCTATAGAGGAATACAACCAATCACTATCCCAGCAATACATTTGGATAATGGCATAGAAAATAGGGCTGGTAATGATTAAAAGTTTTTTTTAATCGATTAATTTCAATTCATTATAACGCACATACAGATCCAACTACATTGGCCTATACACATACAGCACAGCAATGAAGTAATAAAATTAATGAATTGATCGTTAATTTCCCCAGCCCTAATAGAAAATGATAATCAGCACAGATTTAGGAAAGACCGTTCCTGCCAGTCCAACCTACTAACATTCTACGAAGAGGTGAGTAGAGATCTGGATAGAGGGGGGCCGGTGGATGTAGTATATCTGGATTTTTCTAAAGCATTTGACACAGTACCACATAAACGCTTAGTACACAAGCTGAGATCGATGGGCATAGATGAAATGGTGTGTATATGGATAGAGAACTGGCTATAGGAACGGGTCAAGAGAGTATCGATAAATGGCACCTTTTCAGACCGGTCTAGGTTCATGAGCGGCGTGCCTCAGGGTTCTCTGCTGGGCCCCATGCTATTCAACCTGTTTATTAATTTATATTGGGGAGGGAGTGAATAGTCATGTTTCTGTGTTTGCTGATGACACCAAAATCGGGAGGGTAATAGACACGGACTTAGACATTATAACATTACACGGGGACCTGGATAAAGTTGGGGAGTGTCACTATGTCGCTCTGAAGAAGGATCCCTGCGTGGACCCGAAACGTAAGCACCTTACAACGCTATGTGACACTTTGCACTTTATTTAATAAATTGGGATTTATTTACTGGATTCTCTGAGTGTGTGCCAGTGAAACGCTTGAATCTACCATTGATGTTTGCAAGGCGCCATCCGTGCGGTCACCCTGAGCACCACAGATGCCTTTTGGAGTATAAGACCGTAGGAGTGCGGATGGCACTTGGATTTTGTGGCGCTGACATGAGGTGAGGTGAGGTGTAGTGCGGAAAAATGCGGTATTTTTTCACAACACACCTTAACCTGCCTCAACCACAAGGGCAGCATTGTGGTTTGAACAGGGAACACAGATAACAATTGTTTTTTATGCGCTCTTGTGGTGTCTGGCATTGTTGAGGTGCAGAAAAACGTCAGTCAGTTCACATGGTGGGAATAAGCCCTTAAAGTACAACAAAAAGGTTCTTATATGACAGCCTGAAGTCTCAAAACCAGTTACTATGTGATGCACAAGCCTCATTAAAGAAAAAAAAACTTCCTTTTACCTCCCCTCACTAGGCAAAATCCTCCTCCATCTGTGTCTCACATGCTCCCCCTTCCAGACACTCCAGCCCACAGTGGCAGGGATTCAACAACAGAGGCAGTGCTATGAATCAATATAAAGCAGTGGGAGGGACTCGGTATGATTGATAACCTATAGGCCTGTAAATCAGCAATGACAATGCAGAAAATCATGCCCCCTGCAATGTCTTCTCATCCCACTGTATTGTAATCAGGTACAGCCTACATGAGAATGGCAACTCTGCTCTGAAGTCAGGAGCAGTGCAGCATCATTGCCACACCATCACAGGAAGCTGCATTAGGTGAATTGCAAAGCAGGATCAGCAGGTATTTTAACACTTTGCCAGAAAACGAAGAGGAAACTATGAGTGCAGATTAACTTATAATTTGGTGTTGCAGCGCATATGCAGTATTTTATGAATAAGAGTCCATAGATTTACTTTAACAGTAATGGAGAAATTAAAGCTACCATAGTGTCCAGTGGTTTTCATTCATAAATGAATACAAAGCAGGACAGGGCTATAAAACTGACAGCTCAGTCCTGCAGATTACACAGAAAAGAAGTTTGCTGTCAGTCATTCTCTGTGCTCTGTAAGCATCATTCACACAAACGTGCAGAGCCATAGACCAGGCATGTCCATGCAGAAACCTGCATTCAGGAGTGACAGCTGGTGCATTAAGCTGCATGTACAATTCAATGACAGCATGCGACTGCACACTGGTAAATACAAACCCAATTTGTACATCCCTACAGGTACCAACTGTCACTCCTGGATGCAGGTTTCTTCACACAAGTGCATGCTGTATGGCTCTGCAAGTTTGTGTGAATGAGACCTTAGGAGTGTCAGTGCTCTTAAAACAAACCTAGGCCAGCCGTCACATTGATAGAGCTCCCTTGATTACGTTTACATTTTCCTGTGTAATCTTCAGGACTGAGACCTGTAAGTTTGACAGCACAGTCCTGCACAGTGTAGGAGACTGCTGGGTGATGTGGAGAGAAGAG